>NW_027069530.1:758798-946723 GCF_002906115.3 Quercus suber | reverse complement strand
AGTTTTCCCATCACTCCTTAATAGGAAAAGTGGAGGTACGATGCAGCAGTGAGGAAACGGTCGCTCAATGGGAAAAAAGGATAGCCGAAGAGAAAACTGAAGGATTGAGATGATGAGAACTTACAGGAACTGAACTAGAGACCGATCTCTGAACGCGCAAAAGGATTCTTGAAAACTCTGGGAAGGATTGAAATCAGCGATTGGAAGAGCTCGAAGCGTTTGTGTGCTTGTTCTTGTGGGATGGCCTGAAAGTTGCAAAGTAAGAGAGAAACGTCTACCTCAGAGATTTTATACAGGGTCAAACGAAAAGGCAGAAGTTATTTCACCCAAATCCTGAGGAAGAACCCCGTCCGTTGGATCAATAGCCTACCGTTGGATGCAAAGGACGAGACGCCCCCTGGAGTAATTAATGTAGCGCTTTGGGAATACGGAAAACAACGGCAGCAATGATGGAGCGCGCGCATCTATACCTACACACGTGCCAGGATGAATTTTTGTCTGTTTTCAAGCTTTTACTCCGTGACAAGTCAAAATCTCATTTTTTCTCTTTGGATGCGAGGGAAAAATTAAGATTTTGAGGGGCTATTGTGGGGGGTAAAAACCCATAGCTACTCAATGGGCCTGGGGCACCATGTTGAGGAGTATTATATTTCCGAGGAGCAATAGTTGGTTGGAACGGCCCATCTAAAGGCAGGAAGCCCAGAAGTAGAGGGGGAGTACCGTCCGAAGAGGCCACTACTGGTTCGAAGATGTCTTACTCCTCGGTCACAAATAACCTTGATCAATCAAACGTGTGGAAGGTCCAAATGATCTTCCTAGCAATCCCAATGATAATGATAAGTTCTGGGTGGGTCTGGAGATGATCAGAACTAAAAAATATCTAAAGGAAAAGCTGCTACCACCGTATTTAATGCACTGCAACAGCTTTTCTGGCCGCATTTATGTGGAGAAGACCCCTAAACAGTGTAACCTCAGCTACCGCCACTCACAGAGAACTAAAGTAGACACATGACATGACATGCACTTGAGTAGATATGCAGATGAAGAACAGGTGGACGATGGAGATGATGAAAAAGGGTGCTATATAAAGAAGAAGGGTCCCTGATAATGGGGAAGGGGGAAAAAAGAAAGAAAAGCTTTACTGTAGCTCTGAATGTTGTAATTACTGTTCACTTAGTAAAACACCTCTTCGGACATTCATTCAGGGAGTTGTTCAAGCATTATTTCATGTTATCATCATTGCAAGTAACCTAGTCAACCATTGTTTAATTCATAACCAGCCCAGCTCTTTCGCTCACTCTCTACAAATTCATTGTCCTGGGTTCGTTGGGCCTTTAACCCATACCTTTTGGGCTTGGGCTACAAAAACTGACCCTACATATATATATTACACTATTTATTTTATAATTTTTGGGTTAAATAATAAACTCAACAAACTATTAGCGAAAAAAAAAACTATTATTTATTATCATTATATTAAACAAGAACAAAACAGTTATATACTTTTATATAATGTGTGAAATGCTGTACAGCTAGTTTACCATCACAATTTAGCAAAAAAGAAAAGAAAAAGTTCACATCCCAATTTACGATATTTTCAGCCAATGGTTTTACTTTTACTCAGTCAAATAGGTAAATGTCAATTGTGAACTGCTATACAGCAGTGATAGCAGACAGAACAATAGAGTGAGAGAGAAAACAAAGATAGAGTGAGAGAGTTGTACCGCCGGTTGGACTGGTTTAGGAGTGCATGGCAAGGCAAGGCAAGGCGGCGCTTCAATGGGGTAGACAGATTTTTTGCCTTCTTCTTTTTATTGTTATTTTTTAAGGGGGTTTATTCTTACTGGGTTAGTTCAATATTTTGAGCTTGAAGGAGGAGATTCTATAATTTGAGGGAGGGCCCAATGAAGAAAACTTTCTTTAATTTCTAAGTTTACAACTGGGTGGTATGAGGAAGGAGCTTGACCTCTGTTCTGAGGAAGAAGATGTCTATGGGTTTGTGGGTATGGTGGGTTTTGATTGAGGAATCTGTGGCCATGGGCTTGATGAG
This sequence comes from Quercus suber, assembly GCF_002906115.3. Lineage (NCBI taxonomy): Eukaryota > Viridiplantae > Streptophyta > Magnoliopsida > Fagales > Fagaceae > Quercus > Quercus suber. Next base: position 944,673 of record NW_027069530.1, on the reverse strand, counting down.
ACCCACGGCAAATGGGTCGCCGCTTTTGGGTTGTAGAGGTTGGATATGGGTGGTTTGTGTCAAATTGGTGGTCTGAGGAAGGAGGTCGATTCCGAGGAAGAAAATGTCTGTTGATTTGTGGGTATGGTGGGTCTTTAGATGTGATGCTTCGGTTTTATATGTATATATAGATAAGTGATACTATAAATTTCTTATATATATATATATATATTTTTTTTTTTTTTTCAAAAAGATAAGTTAATGAATGTTCCTAAGGACATTGGTTTAAGATATATTTTTATGAAAACCTAAAAAGAAAAAGATTATTTTTATAAACATTTATGGGAAAAAAATAATTTTTTAAAGATTTTTATATTTCTCATAACAATTGTGTCAAAATTTTCTTAAAATGATTTATTAATAATTTTTCTAAAAGCACTCGTATAACATGACCCATTTACAATTTGTTGAGATGACATGTTATAATTAATACAACATTATTTTCTCGTGAGACTATACTAATTTCACTTTTATTATATATCAATCACACGTGAAACCTAACAATTATGAAAAATATTGTATGGTTATATTTATTAAATAAAAAACATTTAGGATAAATACATCATGGAATTATGTGGTATAAAATTAAGACAAACCCAAAATTTAAGGGTCAAAGGTGTAATTTAGTTATACATAGAGATTCTTATTGACTCTTTTGGTTGCTAATTGGTATTAGTTCCCTATCGTTCGTAGATATTGTGCATAAAGTAGGTTGGTTTTTAGTTTTTGGTTGTTTATGGTACTTAGATTCTCACTATTTATAAATGAAAATTGTAGTTAAAAAACATATGTATGGTTTTTTTTTTTTTTTTTTTTTTTTTAATTTAATACAAACAAGGGTATTCAGACCTGGGTTAGGAGGACTTCCATGGGTTGGCCCCAAGATAAAGGCAAGAAGTTTCGAACTTAGGATCTCATGAATATTATGCAGTATTAGGAACCACTTATTGAACTTTTTGAAGTTTATATATAAAATAAAAAAATAAAAAAGGTAAGACTTAGGTACATAATTTAGGTGTTGTTTCTTAAGTTTCTCTCTTAAGATCAATGACGGAGCAATACTTGGGCGTGGAGGGGGGGGGGGAGTGGCCACCTTCATTTTTTCAAATTTTTTAGTATATATATGTATTAATTTTAGCAATTTGTTTCAATAAATTTGCACTTTGTCCCCCTCAACAATATTATTAATCAATTTAAAGGCTATAAACATTTTTATTGATTTGAAATTTGAAATAAATTTAATAAGCTCAACAACAAAATTTACCAATAGCAAACTTAAGCCCAAACAACACGCAAGACAAAAAATTGAATGAAAATGCGTTAAAAGTGAATGAAAACATGCGTTAAAAGTGAATGAAAATGCCATATGCATATGGCGTGGGAGAAATAAATGGATTTTTTTTTTTTTGATAGGAGCCTGCGCTATAAAGCTAGGATTCTCTTCTATCCATGCAATAAAATCAACAATACTTAGAGCATGTTTGGCTAACAGGTGAGCTGGTTTATTTCCTTGTCTACGAGTATGGGAAAAATCAATGCAATCCCCACACATCATTTTCATACCCGAAACAACAGCTGCCACTGAGGCAGGAGGTCGTATGTTCCCACAGAGAGCATTGTACAACACCAAAGAGTCCCCCTCAATGATGAAATCTTGAATTCCGACATCCTTTGCAAACTGAATCCCTGCTTCAAAAGCCTTTGCCTCAGCTACCAAAGGTCCCAACGATGCATTTATCTTCTTGCTCATCGCTGCCACTACCTGACTCTGGCAATCTCGGACAACTACTCCCACACCTGCTGTTCTCTGAGATTTAAATACAGTCCCATCAACATTTATTTTATATCTCGGTGCTGTGGGAGGTGCCCATGCTACTGTTTGGGCCACTGGAAGTGTGAGAGGCCGTTCTGTTGCTGCATAAAATTCCTCCAAGTACTGTGCAGTCCACTGCACTATTTCATTACCCGACTTCTTCCTTCCTCCATTTCAAATTTCATTTCTATTGCAGCATATTCCCCATGCTATTGTAACAACCAACGCCACCTTATGTTCATCATAAGAGCTCGACATGATCATATTCCACAGTAAATCCAAAAAGGAACTGACAGTGGAAGGGTCAAAGCTGAAATGGAGTTTTGTACATCTCCATACTTCCTTTGCTCTCGGACAGCTCCAAAAAATGTGCCCCGTTGTCTCAGGTTCTCCACATACCTCACATTTCTCATCCTGTAATATTTTACGCTTCATCAAATTCCTCTTTCTTGGTAGAATTTCGCTACTTGCTCTCCAAGCGAAATGACGAATCTTCTGCGGAACAGGGATCTTCCATACAAGCCTCCAAAATCTCCTTATATTGCTCCCATCTGAAGTTGAGACCAAGTTAACTTGGTGAGGTATATCTCTAGCTAACCTGTAGGCACTGCTGACACTGAAAGGCCATTTGTGGTTCCTGTCCAGATAAGCCTGTCTTCTGATGGTTGCAAACTCAAAGGGATGCTTTTAATAAGTTCCGCTTCATGTGGTAGAAACAATGCATCAATTACTTGCGTTTTCCAACACCCAGCATCCTATATAATCAGCTTACTCACCCTTGTATCAGTATGCAAGAAAAGTCTAGGCGATACCCCTTATATGTTGATGTAGATAGTAACCATTTGTCCCCCAAATCCTGATAAATTTTCNATATGAGGGATTATTTCCAAGTGACACATGAACAAAATCTGTTTGAGGAAAATATTTCGCCTTAAGAATGCGATATAGTAGGGAATCTTGCATTGTTTGTAATCTCCACCTTTGTTTAGCAAGAAGAGCAAGGTTAAATTCTTTTAGTTGGCGAAACCCCATTCCCCCAGTTGCCTTGGGTTCACAAAGTTTGTCCTAACTAATCCACGTCATTTTTCTCTCATTTTGTTTTTGACCCCACCAAATTTTGCGGATCAAACTTGTCAACTCCTCACAAAGAGAATCCGGGATTTTAAAATAACTCATGGTATACGTGGGTATAGCTTGAGCCACTGCCTTTATCAACACTTCCTTGCCCGCTTTCGAAAGAAGTTTCTCTTTCCACCCTGCTAATTTTTTGCTAAGTTTTTCTTTAATTGCATTAAAAGTATTCCGCTTATTTCTCCCCACATGTGAAGGGAGACCCAAGTACTTTTCATGCTGTCGAATGACTAGTGCGCCAAATCTGTTTTTAATCTCCTCTTGTACTTCTCCAGGAGTGTTCCTGCTAAAATACAAGGATGTTTTGGTTCTATTTAACTGTTGCCCAGAAGCTTGTTCATACACCGTTAGGATTCTCTGTAAAGCATCACATTCCTCAAGTGTGGCCTTGCAAAAAATGATGCTGTCATCAGCAAAGAAAAGGTGTGAGATTTTTGGACCATTCTGGCAAATATTTAACCCCTCCATTTCTCCATTTTCCACTGCCTTCTTTATTAAAGCCGATAAGCCTTCTGTACACAAAAGAAAAAGATAAGGTGACAAGGGGTTTCCTTGTCGAATACCCCTTGTAGGAATTATATGTACTTTAGGCTTTCCATTAATTTTTATAGAGTATGAAACAGATGACACACACCTCATTATCAATTTCCTCCAGTTCTCTTCAAAACCCAATTTAGCCATAATTTTCTCCAAACAATCCTATTCAACTCTATCATAGGCCTTACTCATATCAAGTTTAATAGCCATTTCCCCTTTCTTCCCTCCCATCTTTTGATGAATGTGAGGCATGGACTCAAAAGCTACCAATACATTATCTGTAATCAACCTTCCATGTACGAACGCACTTTGTGTATCACTAATTATGTATGGTAGAATTTTCTTTAGCCTATTTGCTATAACTTTAGATGTGATTCTAAAAACCACGTTACATAGACTAATAGGCCTATAGTCCATTACACCCTTAGGCTCTTTTATTTTTGGGATAAGGACTATATGAGTCTCATTAAAATTAGGAGGACATACACCATTATTAAGAAAATCAAGAATGGTTTTTGTAACTACCTCACCTATGTTTGGCCAAAAGTGTTGATAAAAGAGAGGTGGCATACCATCTGGGCCCGGAGCTTTTAGAGGGTACATTTGCTTGACTGCCATCTTCACTTCTTTTGCATTAAACTCCATAGCAAGCCTACGGTTCATTGTTGGAGTCACCTTGGGCTGGATAGCTTGTATAAGCTCTGTGAATTCGGTTGGATGGTTTGTTGAGAATAAATCTTTATAGTACTCCACCACTAATTCCCCCATTTTGTCTTCATCTTCATGCCAACGTCCCCTTGAATCCATCAGCCCCTCTATATGATTTTTCTTTTGCCGAGCTGTTGCTTTTGCATGGAAGAAGCGCGTATTCCTATCTCCTGCTTGGTACCAATTTATACGTGACCTTTGATGCCACATTTTATCCTCTTTGTCTTGCCAACAATTCAGCTCTACTCTTGTTTTCTTCATATCCTGAATTATGCGTGGAGAGGCCGGTTGTAATTCTAGCCATTCCAAGTGTTTTTGGAGTTCATTTATCTTCTTCCCCACATGTCCGAACTCGTTCTTATTCCATGCATCAAGCTTCAATCTGCATTTCTCAAGACATGAATTTAGAGGAAAATTCGAACGAGTGGCTAAACCTTCCTCCCATGTCTCCAATACCACTTCCTGACACCGTGGATCTTTGAGCCACATTGACTCAAATCTAAATAATTTCTTCCCACGCTTCTTCATAACTTTTCTAGTGAACCTGAGTAGCAATGGAGAGTGATCCATGCCGCAGAGGTAAGGTGGTGCAATTTGGCCGCTGGAAAAAGACTTACCCATTCTGCCGTGGCTAGAGCCCTATCAAGTCTTTCACGAATTTGTACACCATCACTTCTTTGATACAGCCAAGTAAAACTAGTCCCACAAAACCAATATCTTTCAAGCCGCAAACATCAATGGCCTCCACAAATTGTACAATCTGTTGCCGTGGTTTATTGCTTCCCCTTTCCTTTTCAGACATCTTCATTATTTCATTAAAGTCCCCAATAACCAGCCATGGCAAGGTAGAAGTGCTTCTTAATTGCTTCAGTTTTTCCCAAGACTCAGGTCTTTTCGACGTCTCCGGATTGCCGTAAAAGCCTGTTAGGTGCCACCAACCATAATCTGATCCTCCATCCACTAATGCATCAATGTGTGTTTGTGAATAAGTTTGGACATCCAGTTTAATCTCCTCCTTCCACATCATCGCCAACCCGCCACTGAATCCATTGCTAGGTACAAACAGTCCATGTTTAAACTCACATTTATCTCGAACCATCTTCATCCAATCCTCGTTTGCTTTTGTCTCCATATGGAAGACAATTTTGGGAGCTTCTTTTTTAACCACCTCTTTTAAGGCATTAACTGTCCGGAGGTTCCTAAGCCCTCGGCAGTTCCAGCTCAAAAGATTCATTGGACCCGGCGGGGTTGCCCAGAAACCTCTGTCGATCCAAATTCTGATGCCAAGAGCATGCTGAAATTCTTTGTTTCCTCCTCCATCTTCATCTTCTTTTCTGTTTCCTGTGACAGACCTCCCTCTGTGTACTGGCTTATGAGTTTTCGTTTGGGCCCTTCTTTGTGTGCTGACTTGTCTTCTGTTACAATTTGTGGCCTATTTATTCTAACCCAAGTCCCTTTGGGCCGAGTCCCTCCTTCTTGTATGGGCTGCACTAAGCCCACTTCTTGTTTACTTATTTTTCCTTTGACCTCACCTTTTTTATTCTTCTTTACTTTGCCCGATTCCCCCCACCCCATATTAAATATCGTTTCCTCTGTCTCCCCTTGTTCCATACGTTGTTGCAAGACTGGAATTGCCTTGAATTCAGATATTTGATTCTACGTACCCGCTGCCTCCGTTTCCACATATTCCATATCCATTCTCTTTCCAATCATATCCACATTTACTTCACTGTTACTTTCATTTGAAAGTTGAAAACCGAAATTTCCATGAATAACCTCATCTCTTTCGATTTGATTGTTATAAAAGCAAGGTCCATTTTTAAAATTTAAAAGCACAAGGTTTTTTTTTTTTTTTTTTAATAAATATTTTTAATGGAAAAAGTAGATGGCAATATGCCATTTTAAGAAATAGGATACTTTTTGTTTTGTTAGCCACGTACACAAGAAGTATATATATATATATATATTAGCAGAAATGATAGTAGATTTTATTAATATAAATCACTTTGTACAATGAGGAAGAGAAAAGAGGGGCATTCTTTTAACCAAATAATGACTTCCTCTTTCTCTTTTGCAGCATTAGCTAAAGATAGTGCAGCACGATTACATCGTAAATGAGTACTAGCAAAAGCAATAAAAACAAAACTATCGCTAATGATTGAAATGTTTTCAAGGATCTAAGCAACCTCTAATGAGCATGTTCTGTCATAATTTAACAAATCCACCAATTTTCGCAAAGTTGCACTCCACTTGGACTTTAGGAAAACTGAAAAATTGATACTTTGGCAGAAGAGTAGTGCTTTCCTCATCACACAAGCAGCTGTGCACAGGATATTCAATTTTTTTCTCTATTTTGTCACAGGAGGCAGCTAGCACTTCACCCAAATTGTTGCGAATAATGACTCAATAGAGGGGATTCCAGCCAAACGGCTTGGCAAAGGAGCATTCCAAAAAGAGATGATCACAGGTTTCAGCTTCCTCATTACAGAGAACACAAGAGAAAGAGTTCAAAATATTTCTTTCAAACAGCTTTGTGCGTGTTGGTAAGCTATCATTACATGCTTTGCAGACAAAAGTTTTGATCTTAGGTGGCACATGGGCAGACCAAATTCCATTCCAAAATGAATGAAGTCGAGATGGGTTAGAGGATGAAGCTTCATTTCAACCTGAATTTCTTTCAATCTCAATTTGTAAGAAATAAGCAATTCTAACCGAGAAAGCACCAAATATGTTTCTAGTCCATACTAGAGAATCTTTAGGTCTTTGAGGACTCAAAGGAATGGCTTTTATGATTGAAGCAATTATGGTTGAAATCAACTTTATAATGGGGAAGTTCTGGTGGGGTCAGAAAAACGAGGAGAAGAAAATACATTGGTTGAGTTGGAATGTGTTTAGCAAAAAAGGATGGAGGATTGGGGTTTTGGGACCTCAAATGCTTTAATATAGCTCTATTGGCTAAACAGTGTTGGAGGCTTCTCCATAATTAGGATTCTCTGTTTTATAAGGTTTACAAAGTCAAGTATTTTCCCAACGCATCATTTCTTGAAGTTGCTGTTCCTAGTCACTCCTCCTATGCTTGGAGAAACATTACTCATGGGCGACAACTTATCATTTAAGGCAGCTGTTGGAGGGTAGGCAATGGTTCTTTGATCAACATCTGGACAAATAAATGGCTCCCCTCTGAAGCCAATCAAAATGGAAGAATTAATAGATTTTTGTATTATTTAAACTTTGGAAACTCAAATAACTCATTTGTAACGTTAAATATTTTTTTTTTTTTTTTTGAGGAAAATTGGAGACTTTTTTTTATAGTAAAATTATGGTCTGTTTGGGATCTGCTTATTTTGGTGAAATTGAAATTCTTTTTGTTGAAATAACTGTAGATAAAGGTAAAAGTTAGCTGAAATAATATAGTGGGACATATGAATAGTACCAAAAAGTATAGTGGGGTATATGAATAGTAGTAAAAATAAGCTAAATAGTAAAATAAGCTGACTTTTTAAGCTGAAGCCAAATACACACTTAGGGTTAGGGGTGTGCATGGGTCGGGTTGAGGGATATTTTGACCCAACTCATCATGGTGGGTCAAAAAAAATTTCAATCCAACCCAACCCAACTCATCACATAAGTCCAACCCAACCCAACTCAACCCACATGGGTCGGGTTGGGTCGGGTTGAACCCATGGGTTTGACAAATTTTTATTATTATTATTATTAAATTGAGTATAAAAAAATATAAATATTAATATATTAAAAAAAACCTAAAGATTAGTATCAATGTAGCTCCTTAAAGGCAAACAACACTAATGACTAAACAAAAATAATAATTTATTAGGATTTGTGTGAACTAATTGGATTTTATATAGGATAGGAAGAACTAGTTGTTTAAAATTTTTTATTAATTATATAATATATTAAATTAGTATTAGTAGGAGGAACTGAGAAAATGCTGTTCTACAGCTGGTTTTTTTAAAAAATTATTAAATATATAATATATATTTCAAAAAAAAAAAAAATATATTATATATAAAAGTACCCTACAACTGATTTAAAAAAAAAATTATTAAATATATATTATATACGGGTGGGTCGGGTCGGGTTTAGCAGGTTTGTAATTTTATGACCTAAACCCAACTCGACCCGTTATAAAAAAAAATTTTGTAACCCAACCCAACCCACCAAGCCTTAAAAACTGACTCAACCCGGCAGGTCGAGTTGGGTCGGGTCGGATTTGGCGGGAAGGTGGGTTTTCTGCACACTCCTAGGGGTGTATTTGGATACCGTTTATTTGCTGAAAAATGAAAATTTATTGTTGAATAGTGCTGTGGGATCCAAATTTATCAAGAAATTTGTGTTTTGTTGATTTTTGTGGGTCCGTAAACAGTATTCATGGGACCCACTAAAAAAATGTAGACGCACAGATTGAGCAAATCGCCCAATCCAAACGCACGCTTAGAGGCTAAAAACGCCATTTGGTACCTGTGTTTAAACAACAATTTTAGTTATTTTGGAGACACGTGTTGTAAAAAAGTGTATAAAAATATGTGTAATATTATTTAAAAACTGAAAACATGTGTTTAGAATGATTTACCTAACAGCCCCTTAACATTAAAATTTTAAAAACCAAATGTGTATTTTGGCATAAATTTTTTTTTCTTTCATTTTAATCTATTATTTTATAAACACTTGAACTTTACTCATTTATTTATTAATTTATTTTGAGATAGTACTTTTCCATCTCTCATGGTCAATTCCATCCCAAACGGATTTTTTTTTTCTAAATAACAATAAATATTAAAATATTTAGTTAGTTGTCACGTTGCAAAAGAAAGTTGAAAACTAGCATCTCGAGTGTCTAAAACTCGAGTTCCAAGATAAAAATCAAGTTTTTAAGGCTTGATTTGTAAAAAAAATCCAAGTAAAAATCGAGTTTTAAAAACTCGAGTTAGGAAAACGCCGCTATAGGGCTTAAAAACGTCACTATAGGGCTCCCTGAACCTGGTATTGAACACGCATGAAAAAATTTTGTAGGAAAACGCCGCTATAGGGCTTTAAAACGTTACTATAGGACTTAAAAACGTCACTATAAGAGCGATAAAACTAAAATTTTTTTCATAAAACTAGAGTTTGGAGATTTTTGTAAATAAATCTCGATTTTTTTAAACTCGAGATGTCTGCCTAACCACCTCTATTCCAATCAAAACGTCTGTAAATAAAAAATGTCCCGCCAGTTGAGTTTGTCACTCGGGAACCCAAACCCACAAAGCCGAAAAGACACAGACTTTGGCGCTACAAAGGAGACAACTACTGGACCTGCCAACATTCTTGAGGTAATTTATTGTATGTACTACTTCCTTATTTTGTGTTGAAAATCCTATGCTAATCCCATTCCCTGTTTTGACTCTTGCTTCTTGTCTGGTTCCATGATTATCTTTGAGTTGTAGTTTCTGAGAAAATTTCATTGCCCATTTACTTAAAACTTGTTATTTTTACTCTAATACTTGCAAAAACTCATATGGGTAGCTAACCAATTCACCAATTCATTGGAATTTTGGTCTGTAATGAAATATTCAGCAACATATAATAGTTTCTCACACTGTCACACACACTTTTTATACAAATGTGAACGATGGTTTTGAGTTAAAAGACTAGTACATTGAATGAACAGTCACAGTTGGTGGGAAGCTGAGCCTTGTGATTTCATGAACTGCAAATAATTTGAGCTGGGCTATAGCAATTTTCTCTGCTGAGGCTAATCGGGGTTTTTTTTGGGGGGTTGTTGTTTTGGGTTTGGATTAATATGACTCATAGATTAAGCAATTTTTGGGAACACGAGGCATGTTGAGGGAGATGCATAAGGTTTGCTGTGGGGGGTTTGAATCATGTTTTATTTATTACTTTATGGTATTACCAATGCCTTGTAAGCATTTTTAAAACTTGTAAGAAAACCAGTTGGGCCTGGGTTTTCTGGCTTTAGTCTAAAGTGGATATCTTCTCTTCTCATAGATGTTGAGGGGATTTTACATTGACGAGTCTCGTGCGTTCAGAGTGATTTCTAGGGAATTAAACTTGGTGTATCATGTACAAATTGGTGAGAATTGGTTGTCATCGTGAATTGTTAAATCTCAAATACTATGAACTGCATGTAGGTTAGACTTTAGAGTCTTGAATTTATTAATCTAGGTTGCATTTGACACTGAAACTACTCTAATAAAGTATATAAGCATGTTTGGAGTGTTGCTGGACGCCCCTTTTGAATGCTCTATACCCTTTTTATACTTGATGACTCTTCAGTTACTGTTAATTATACGTTGCATCGTCGTCGACTTTAGGAGTAATTTTCCTTGGTGATGTGTTGAGCTATCCTTGCTTTATGGAGTAGTTACTTAGTAAATATCCTCATGTCAATTCCATATCTCTGGCCTTCTTTCTGTTTCAAAGTTGTTACTTGAGAAGGTTATCTTTGTAAATTTTCAATTTCTAGCCATTAGATCTTGACACATGCCTTCGATTCCTTGACTTTAAATATTTGGTTAGACATTAGATTATTTGGCTTTCAGATTGAGGGTACTAGTAATCATTGTGACCCTTATAAATCATACTCTGATTGACCAATTCAAAATTATAATATATTATTAAGAGTGTATGATTATGACAATATAAAAGAAAATTATGTAGTATGATGTGCTATTATGCTGTTTTAGTACAATATATTTGACCCTCAAGTTTAACACTCATGAGATTGCCTAATGTGCTATTATGTAAAGGCAAGAATTTCACCTCCATCTCTCACTTTAGGATTTAAATCATATCAAATTATATAATAGTTATCAAATGCTGAAGTTTAATTGTAGTTATTGTGGAGTGTTTCACTTCTGTGCAATATTATTCTCATTTCCTTGAGATTGATTGCGGATAATATTTAATTTACTTATGTATTAAGCTATCAATTGAAGTAAAATTTAATGTTGTTATTAGGAATCAGTTGTATTAAGCTCTAAATAAGCTTAGTTATTAACTGTTAGTAAATCTAATGTTGAATGTTTATAGTGTTGCTCTGATATTTTGTTCTCTTTACAGCTCTGGGAAGGTGCCGTACTTGCTCATATGTATGAAGGATTCTTATATTTTTACCTTGTTTATTCAGTGGGGGCTAGGCATTACTGGAGGTGGTATTAAATATTTTCATCCTGTCTGTTTCTTCTTTACTATTTATCTTGTTATTCAATGGAAAAGAAACTGTGCTTTTAAAATCCTCAATATTAGAAGTCATATCTTTAATTTGAGAGCTTAATACCTCTGTCTGCATGACTGGAAAATAATATATTGTCAGGTTTAAATTTTATATCTAGCCTTCTTAAAGTGTTTCCAACTGCTCAACTTAATTTGATTTTTTTTTTTTTTTTTATAGATAATGAAAAACTTTATTAAGAAAAAAATAGCCAACCCGAGTACGTTGGAGATCAACTGTGGAGTCAAAAATCAAGAACCAAAATTACAGCGATCAACTTAATTTGATTTGTATTCCACCACAATTTGCCTCCCTGAATTTACAACATATTAGATAATATCCTCTACCTGCAAGTCAAAACTTTGCTTAAAATTGAGATAGCATAACAGATGACATGGGGTTTTACATTTATTTTCTGCCTGACTACTTGGGACTTGGGGTTGATTATTTCTTTTAAATCAAATCTATTCAGAACTGCCATGTACTTTCAAAGGGTTGATTTTGTCTGTTTTCTGACAAACACCACATATACTTACATCTATGATGACATGAACTCTGGAAATTAACTTCACTATGTTGTTAAAACATCTAGTTCAATAATTTGTTTAGTATGACTGCATAATTATTTATATTTTCTGCTGTATGTTTGTTGTGTCTATTGTTCTTTCTTGCTGTGTGCTTACATAGTCTGGGCAATCTGACAGTGCTAGACAGGTTGAACTTTCAGTATGCAGAAAGGGATAATTATGTACAACCTTATTCAAATATCTGAGAGTTCCTTGCTTCCTATCAAGAGATCATTTTTTGGACTTAAAGCATGTAGGCTTTCAGTGCCCAAAGAGTAGCAAAAGTTTGTTATTCTGATGATTATGAAATCTGTTTGATTCATGTTCCTTTACCATGGTAGTAATGCCATCAAATGTATTAGAAGTTCAGATCATGCTGATTTATTTATCCAATTTTCCTGCTACATGATCCAAAAATATTAATGAGAGACATGATTTCTTAAATTTTGTGTTGCTTAAGCCTAACTAACCAATTAAGTGTTGCTTAAGCCTAGAGTTAGCAATCAAATAGATAGTGCTACCACATTGAAAATCAACCACATGTATGTCACTACAATCCAAAAGTGATAAGTATGGTAAAAGCAATAAAGGCACCCGAGACATTAATGGCAAAGTGGAAAACGATTGAAGAACACCCTTCAAAGAAAATACACTCTAGGGTAACCTACTCATGTGAAATATCACTATAGAAGAATAAGTTACAATAGTCTATACTTACAAAACCTTTGTAAACACTCACTCTATATGCAACCTCAACAAACAAATTGTTTACCTTCCACTATCTAGAGCTCAAGAATTCTTCTACAAAACTTTCTCCATGAATGAATTCGTCTGTGACCATCGGAACTTTGGTAACTCCGTAGAGATATACCAATGAACTCATTGGTAAAGGGTATGGCAACTCTATGGTTTGAACGAGAAACTCACTAAGAGAAACTCTGGAAGGAACTTATGAGGTAAACACTCAAGGGAGACGGTTTTTTGAAGTTTTGGCTCAAGAAAATTAAGCTCTCACAAGGATAGCAATATGAGAGCCTCTCTCCTAAAAAATTGTGCATTAATGGTTGGTATTATATAGAAAAAAAGATTAAAACATGGAATCAACAAGCTCAAGCTTACTTTCTAATAAAATGTGGGCTTGGGCTCAAAAGCACAAGCAAGGGATTAGCAGTGTTAAGCAAAGGTAAGCAGTTAGGGCCTAACACACTGTGCTGTAAGCTAAACTGTTCACTTTAACAGTGACAAGGAGAGAGAAAGACTTCCTAACTTGTGTTGGCATCCTGCTCTTGAGGGGGTGGAGTACTGGGAAGTCCCTCTGTGGACGACTCCTATACAATTCTTTTTACTTTTTACTGCAAGCAATTTTCATGTTTTGAGTTTGCTCGAGCAAGTATTCTAAAACTTAATTTCTCCAAGCTACTTCTTGGTTAGGCTGTCATCGAAGGATGTTGGAAAACTCAAAAGAACTAGAGTTTGGAAGGCTCATGTTTGTCAAGTGTATTGATTAATTTAATTCTTTGTCTAGTTCAAATGTCAATTTATCCAACATCCTTCTACATTTACGTAGTGTCTTTCTCCATGTGCAATCCTTTGATACTGTCTTTCACTTTAGAATGGAACTTTAAACAGTTCTAGTCTTTTCCTTCCAATTGATATGAGGTTGCATCAGTGGAATAGCTCATTCTTGAGGGTGCATAACGTGGCAGGGGAATTGGTGAGTGAAATGCATAACCAAATCAAATGCTTTGTTGTTAGTAAGGTTACTTGCTTATCTCGTAGATTGTCTTTGACTAGTCTCCTTCCACAAAATGAACTTGCCAGTGGCTCCATATGTGTGTGCATAATAGTTCTTAGGCTGTTTGTATATTTGAACTGTACATTGTGCAATTTAACGTTTTTTGTACAAGTTGGTGAAACTTACTACATGTAACTAGGAATTTCGAAAATATGTCAGGTCCTACATAAACATGGCTTCCTGTAGAATATTATTGCTGTTAGAATGCTTGCTATCGGTGCGTGACATTATTGATCATTTTGACAAAATTCAATATGTTAACAAATTGCATCAATTTGAAATGAAACATGGCATGAGCTGATGGCCTTAAATATGTCATCTATTTCTAGGTCAATGCTGACCATGTTGGGACACTTGGGTAATGCCTGTGAAATAGTGGTGCATATGGGTGATAAAAGGATCCTATTATAATCTAGAGTACCTCATATTTGGAGATGATATGTAAAATTGTAAAAAAGAAATAATAGGTCTATTCAATGTCTAAGCAGCATCTGAACATGCACTATTGTATTATCTTATATCATTATTTTGGGTCTTTTGTGGACTTAACAGAGATTGAAACATATGTAACTTGTGCCATGGTTTCCGTTGTAGAATATTTTGATCTTCAAAACATTTAGTTATGCACCTAAGTTCCACATGTATGGAATCTCATATATTTTTATGATACTTCTTTTTTGGATTTTTCTGTTCTTATCATTACACTGAGACATTGTATTTTCAATTTAGAATATTTTGGTCTTTGTAGAATGCAAGACAAATGAAGTTTTGAATGATGAGATGGTATTTATAATAAATTATATTTAAGTGGGATTTCCTATTTCTTGTTGCTGATTAGTGATAATTAGGCACCCAATAGCCGCTTGAGCTTGAGGCTTGAGGCTTGAAAAGCCAGACAATAATTCAGGATGCATCATTTCAGGAGGGCGAAAAGAGCACATGGTAGCTGAATAAAAAGAGGGGTCTGGGTCATGCTGATTTGGTAAGTAGTTCCTTGATAAGTATGTATTCTTTTCAAGTAAATATTTGCTTCAAAATCCTTTTGAACTACAAGAGGGTAACAAAGACACTCTCCACCTCTTCATCAAGTATAAATTATTCATGTCTAAGATAAAGGTAATATAGGTTCTATTAATAACATATTATCTAAACCCACCTAAAACTGATGAAGGAAGCAAATTTTTTTTTTTTTTTTTTTTAACTTGTTCATATTTAATTTTTTGGAGTCAATTGTATTTTTATTGGTAAATTATATTTTATTTTAGGTATCAGTAGTTAATTAGTTATATTAGTATTTTTATTTAATTTCCTAGAGTCAAGGGTATGTTTATATTTCAATAATGAGGATTTCTTAAGTTACATAGAATTAGGTTTTTGTAGTCGATTAGACTTAAGATTTCCTATGCCTGTTAGAATTAGGGTTTAGTTGTAACAATCTATATAAGCACAGTATTGTACTCCTATGGAGACAAGTTGACAGTTTGATCAATAATAAATTTCTCTTAGAATTCTTCCTGTGGCCATAGGTGCTGACTCCTAGAGGTTCTCTCTTGTTTGGTGCTACTTCAATCAAGCTTAGTTGTAGACTACTAGGTTATCTATCCATTAGTTTTCTGCTCTTCAATTTTGTTGTATCGTTTTGGTTTGTCCTGCATCAATAACACAAAACATCTTATCTAAATTATGAACGGAAAATGTGTAACTGCACCCTACATTTGATTTTTCCTCAAGCAAAACAAGCAATCTCTCTCTTGGAGTCTTAAACAGTTTCAGTCTTAGCCCTGTTGTTGAAGTAAAAAGGAAAAATGTAACAAAGAATAAAATGCCACAAAATTGCTCACAAATATTTTCATTTAAGAAGAGGTAGAAAGCTTTGAATAGAGTTTCACATGATATTAAATCTTTCCTCCGTTCTTTATGTACAAGGGAAAATGAAAAAAGAATAAAATGCCACAAAAAAGCTCACAAAGTATTTTCATTTAAGAATGGGTAACAAGCTTTAGAATTTAAAATGACACTTATTCTTTCCTCCCAAGTGAGGTTCATTAAGGTGAATCAATGAAGTTCAGATCCTTCTGATCAATGAAACTGAAATAATCTCCATAAAGCAATTGCCATTCCTCCATCCATTCTATATAATGTTTTTTTTTTTTTTTTTCCAAGTATTTTTCTGAAACGTATCAGGAAACTATTCGGAAAAAATTGCACCTGCATTTATAATGTCTTCATTTGTTGCTGCGTCTACAGATTTAAAGAAAGGGAAACCTACCTCCTAGAAAGTTTGTATGGACTTCCTATGAATCATCATAATTAAAGATAATGTAACGAGTTCATCTCATATATGTTTCTTTCTCTAAAATGTTGCTCTCAATTCCTTTCCTGTTTCCAATAATTTGGCATCATTCTACATTGCAATTTCTTTCTTTAAACTTTTTGGGCTTATAAACTTCTTTTGAATTTTAAACTTGTTATCTCCTTGAACATCTTTTTATTAGCATTATTCTTTCTTAGACTTGTAAGCTTATTTTGAATTTTAAACTCTTTGGCTACTTAAACATCTTTTCATCAACTTTATTCTGTCTTACGTTTTCTTCCTTATAGTGTTCTATGATTAAATTATCCCGCCTTCCTTGGTTCTCATGGCTCGTGCAAAGAGAATGATTGAGCGCCCATCAGTTTCTTATGAGGTAGAACTCGCTGAGAGGGAATCATCAGCGGAGCAATCAATTGAAGCTGAAGCTAATGATACTGCATGTCTTCTTGCTGATCAATTGAGCAAAGAGAGTGAGAAAAAGAAGGATCTTCTTCTATCAACTTTTATCCCTATCACCTTCACTAAAGAAGTTGGTGAGTCTTCATTGAGCTCAGGTGAACCTTCTAAACATTATACATTAGGTCCAGCTTTTGTAGGTCCTGCACCTAACAAGTTCCTGCAATATTTTCCTTCTTGTAAGAATGGATCACCATTGTATCAAACAACATATTTTGACTGGGGCGTCTGGAACAACATAATCTCGATTGCTTCATGGTATCATTGTGATCAGACCTGGTCTGCCTGGGTTTCTAGGATGCATGCCATTTTGAAAGACAAGTGGGTTGATTTGGGTATTTGTGAGGCAATTTGCAGCTCTCAATTTGAAATGCCTCTTAATCAGCCCCTAATTGCGGCTTTGTTGTTATTTTGGTCTCCCATGACCAATACTTTTCACTTTCCAGAGGGGTTTATGACCATCACTATTGCTGACGTGGTTAGCATGCTGGGATTATCAGCAATTGGGGATGTTCCTTACCCAGGCTATTCTCCTTCAGGTGTTGAGTCATATCATTGCCCTACTAAAGGAAGTGACTTAGGATATCAAGCGTTTTTGAAGAGAGAGGTGAGATATGATGACGAGATCACTTTCCAAGAGGAGTGTTCTTTCTATCTCTATTGGATTTGCAAATTTCTCGTTTGCAATCCATCAAAACGTATTCTTCAACAATTTGTGCCACTAGCTGTTGCGCTTGCTAAAAGGAAGAAATTAGCCTTGGCCCCATATTTTGTGGCCAATCTATATCGAGCTCTTTATTCTCTAACTGGAGAAAACCTTTCAAAGTCGATTGGTGGTCCTCTTTGGTTCCTCCAGATTTGGGCTTACGCATATTTCCCTATCTTAGCTCCAATTATTACAGATTATGGGAAATCTAAACCTATTAATTATGCCCAAATGTGGATGGAAGCTAGGTATGAGAAAGGAATAACCCCAACATTCAAGAGGTGCTTTGAAGTTTTCTTTGATATCCATAGGTCAAGATTGGACTTCAATTTCATGCCATTCTTTGAGAGGAAATTTGGCTCGAAGGAATTTCTGATAATGTCCTCGACCATGGAAGAGCCCGACGATATGATTCAACAGGTCTGGGGCAGCTGCCTTTTTTCTCGAGAGTTGATCACATATGGAGTTAAAAAGGCTGGCACTGAAATCTATGCCCCATCTCTTGTTGCTCGACAATTTGGGCTGGTGCAATCGATCCCAGCTCCCCCCACGTGGACAATCAACGACCCTTGGAATACTCGAATCCAAGTGCAAGGGAATATCTTGGAGACTTTAGCTGCTGATTGTGAGGGAGCAGTGACCAGGTTTAAATTCAGACATTTTCAACAACTGCCAAAAGCCACAGATACCTTCAACACTTGGTGGGCTACATATATGGCCTCAAAAAATGATCCTGGGATAATGAAGCAAGCTGTAAGAAATCATTGCCCTGCATTTGCTCTCGAGGAAACGCTTGGAGGTATGATATATTTATTTATATATATTTTTTGAACTGATATTTCTTTTCATGAGACTAATAATTGCCTTAATATATTGTAGATGTCATCACAACCTCTTACCAAGAGCCTTCAGAAGGTGACAACTTGAAGGGCTTCACTGTCCTCTCTCCTGTGCCTCTTCAACAAGTGTCTCCTCGACGGTCCCTAAGGCGAAAACAGGTAGATGCCAAGAGAAAGCTTCAAGTTGAGGAAGAAGTTGATGCTGAGAGGAGAACTAAAAAGAATAATGTCACAGAGATCGAGGCTGATCTCTTAAAGCTTGTAGAAATGCAGGCGGAGGTGGACAAACAAATTGCTGCTCTTAAAAAAGTAAAAAATGAATTCGAAGAAGAGCATAGGAGTTTGATCAAAAAGAAATTTGAGGAGGATGAGAGCAAATTTGAAAAGAAAAGGAAGGTTGATGAAGAGCTTCCTAAAAAGAAAGGGAAGAGACAGAAGGATAAAGAAGATGCGGGAGATATGGACGAAGAGGGGAGGAAGAAAAAGGAATTGATTAGCAAAAAGGAAGAAGAAGAAAAAGAACAGAAAGATAAAAAAGCTAAAAATAAATTTTCTGAATCATTTGAGAAAAATCAAAGAGAAGAAGAAGAGAGTAAAATAAAAGAAGCAGAAGATAAGAGGAAGAAAATTGAGGAGGAACAAAGGCAGGAAGGAAAAGAAAGAAGGAAGGAGGAAGAAATGAAGACAGAGGAAAAAGAAGAGCACATGAGGAAGGTAGCAGAGGAAAATGAAGAGGAGGAAAAAAAAAGAAAAGAAAAGGGCGAAAAGAAAAAAGGAGAGGGGAGAAAGAAGAAAAAAGAGGAAGAAAGAAAAAGGGAAGAAGAAGAGAAGAAGCAGATTAAAGCAAAGAAAAGAAGGAAAGAAGGGGGAATTGATGCCACTCTTGGCAGAGAACCCTTGGCCCTCGATCAGCCAGACGTTGGGCTATCCACCCCCTTAGACTCATTGGTAAGCAATTATGGCTTTTCTTTGTTTCTTTTATGTTTGTGCTTTTGGTCTGTTATCTTAGCATTCAATTATATTATTGGCAGGGCTCTTACTCAAAAGAACCTCTACCATTCTCAACTGAGGCTGGAACACTCAATTATCTACTCAAGCAGGCCAAATTGACTTGTCTCACACTTTATGAGCCTTCAAATTCATCTTCTTCGGCCTCTGGTGCAACTTCTGAACCTTCTCAAGAGAGGCTAGAAGAGGCTTTGGTAGATTTGAATAGCTGTTTCAGTCTTGGCATTGAGAAAGTGTTGCTCAACACTGAAGTTCTTAATAAGTTTAAGTCTTCATCAAAGATTCTTCTTCAGCATCGCTTTTTTCTCTCCGAAATTAGACAGAGCGTGCTTAGACTTTTCTGCAATAACTTGGCTAATACCACAAAGCATTTGAAGTTGAAGCAAAAAAAGGAGAAAGAATGTATTGAGTTGAGGAACCAACACAAGAGGTTGATTGAGACCCGAGAAACCTATAAGCTTCAACTAAATGTCCTTGTGGAGCAAATCAGCGAGAAGGTTAAAAGAAAGGAACAAATGGAGCAGGAACTTATGGTTCTGAATGCAGAAATCACTGAAGCTCAATCTAAGCTCCATCATCTTCAAACTCAAAAGGCCACAGTTTGTGAAGAGTTAAGCGAGCTACCAAAGACTGAAAAAACTCTTGAGAGGCAACTTCGAGACATTTCAAAGTATGAGGAATATGTAGAAGATGGCTGGAGGGTGCTTCTTTCTATTTTTGATTTCTCTCCATAAGTACTTATGCCTTAAGCCAGTTTTTGGGTTCTTGTAATTGTAATTTAAGAGCAGTTTATGCTCATTTTCTTGAAGCTAGGTGTGGAGGAATTTTTATAAGTATTTGCCATTTATTGATCTTATATGTTCACTGCTGTCATTCTACATCAATCTATAGTTATTCCTATTAAGTAATTTTCTAACCAAGTATGATCCTTCCCGTTTAGCATCCCATTTGCCACATCTTAAGTCTTTTACTCCAGTGTGTAAAATGACTCTCCTCTAAGTTTCCAACATCAAAAGACTTAAATTTTACCCCCTTTTTTTAATAGGCCTTAGCCTTTTTTTGAAGTATAATCAAATTCAAGAAATTTGCTTGCGACTCTTCAATATCGTCAAACTAAGAACCATGGCTGTATTGATAATCTAATTATATAGTTTTGCTCTGATATTTTATTCTCTTTGCAGCTCTGGGAAGGTGCCTTCTTACTTGCTCCTATCTATGAATGATTCTTATACTTGTTTATTCAGAGGGGGCCAGGTATCGCTGGAGATGGAATTAAATATTTTCATCCTGTCTGTTCCTCTCTATGTTTTATGTTATTATTCATTGGAAAAGACACTGCTTTTAAAATCCTCAATACTGAGTCATTTCTTGTCATGGGTAAGTTTTATATCTGAACTACTTAAGGTGTTTCCAACTGCTCTACTCCATTTAATTTTTCCCCCTTAAATTTTGATTTATCATTATTAGATGATATTCTCAACCTGTGCTTCAATCATAAGAATAATTGAAAGTCAAAACTTTACCTTTCTGATATTGAGATAACAAAACAAATGACATGGAATTTTACGGTTTGTTATTTTCTGCTTCATTACTTGGGAGTTGGGCTTGATTATTTCTCTTAACTTAAATCAACTCAAGAAAGCCATGTCCTTTTCCAATTGTTATTTTGTCTGTTTTCTGGCTATCACCCGATTCACTTGTGATGATTATGTTCGACATGAACTCCGGAAATCAACTTTGTTATGCTGTTAATAACTTGTTTAGTGTGACTGCATCATTATGTATATTTTCTGCCATGTGGTTGTTGTTTCTAACTTTCTATGTAGTTTTTTGCTGTGTGCTTACAGGGCTAGACTGTTGTAAGTACAGAAAGGGGTAGTTACCCATTATTTTATTTAGATAACTTAGACTTCCTTGCTTCCTATCAAGAGATCATTTTTTGGACCTAAAGCATGCGGGTCTGATTCTCATTTGCAGTGCCCCCACTGTGTAGCAATGACTTGACAAGTTTGTTATTCTAATGATTATGCAATCTGTTTCATTCATGTCCCTTAACCATGGCAGTAATGTCATCAAATATATCAGAATTTCATTTCATGCTGCATTATATTTACCCTGCTTGTAATTTACTTCTTCTCATGTGCTGAAAAGATTATGGACAGACACGACTCCTTGAGTTTTATCAGACACATGTATTCAAGAGTGTATGGTGGCCTCTTAATTTGTTCAATTACTGTGTCTGGCTGAATATAGTCTGTGGTGGTCCATGCCTCAATAACTGTTGGTAAAAGTTCTAAAAAATTCAAGGTTAAGAACTTATGCTAGAAATTAGTTTGAAAATGCCACCTTTTGTGCCCAATGTACTCATTCCATAAAAGTGTTCCCTTGTGTCTTTTGACGTGACATTTCATATAATGGACTTGTCCAAGCACTTAAGGCTTAGCATGAAATCTATGAGAGATATTGATACAGGACATGAATCCGGTAAGATGTTGAGATGCCAGCATGACCGGCTCATAAAAATTCTGGACACAAAACATTGGCATGTTAGTAAATGCGTCTTTGTGAAAAATGTTTAATTTCATTCTCAGAATGCGTTTCAAAACAGAGAAGAAGAAAAAAAAGAAAAAAAAAATTTTAATTTTTAATTTTTTTTTAATATTTAAATTATCATCTCATTACACTTATTTTGAAAAAAGATGGCCTAAATTTGGGATGGTTTATAAGCATGAATTTTGGATATATTGAATTGTGGCTCACATGCCTTAAGCTAATTGTAATATGCTATTCTTCCCCTCTCACTGCCCGGATATTCCAAAACTAGCTACCTATAAATATACTAAAAAAGCTCAAAATTATACACACTAGTTGATGTAATGGAAGGTGGGATTCTATATATATTCTATAGCCCAAGTGCCTGCTTCTGAAGAGATAGAAGTAGGATCCTAGTGTGTCTTCCTTTGGTTGGCCTGTCATCAAAGGATGTTAGCACACTCGAGAACTAGAGGTTTGAAGGCTTGGGTTGGTCAAGCATATAAATTGATTTAATTCTTTGCCCGGTTTAAATATCAATTTATCCAACAATCTTCTACATGCAAGTGGTATCTTTCTCCATTACAATCCTTTGAAACTGTCTTGTACTTGAAAGAAGCTTTAAATGGTTCTGGTCTGATACTGACGGTATGTGGTCATTTATAGTTATATCAAAAAATCAAAGTATACTGCCAACCGTCAAAGTATGGGTCGAATAGCTCATTTTGGAGGAAACAGAAGGGCAGGGGCATTGGTGAGTCAAAAGGCACCACCAAATCAAATGCTTCTTTTTTAAGTGTTAGGATCAAGCGCATAACCACTGCATAACCACTATACTAAAAATTATGGTTGATGGTAAGAGCACAACTTTATTCTCTTAAAGGGTGACAATCCAGAACTAACGGGCCAAATGAGACTTGATTCAACCCTGCCTTTGCCTCTGGTAGGATGCTGAACTTGGCCCAATAGCCCTCTACAGCGCCGGCCCAACAAAATTTGGAGCCTAAGGCAAAAATTTTATATGGGGCATTTTTATACGTAAACATTAATTAAATACAATTATATAATACTAATTAAATTAAGACTAATTTGATGTAAATACAAAAAAATGATGAATAATACTAGTTAAATTAAGGTTAATTTCATATAGAAGATTGCATATTATAGTTGAACAAAAAGGAACTTACTTTAACTTGGATATGACTATGCATAGTTAAGTACATTTGTAATCTAAATTTTAATTTTATATATTCTTTTTAAGAGAATGAGATAGATAGATATTAGTTGGCGTGTGGCTTAGCAGGAGATTAGTCATCATTGATGATTTATCACATTTGCAGCATTTTTTTTTTTTTTGAAACATCTTAGGGTTTCAATTGGTTTAAATTTTTATTGGTCTCCTATTTTAAAAGCCTTGTTAGAAATGAAAAAGAAAAATACTAAAAATACTACGAAATATTCACTATAAATGTGATTATGACTGTAATTGATGAATTTCAACAACTTAATTTATTTGTGTTTGAATTACTTTTTTATGTGATTGGTGATATGTCAGTTAAATCTATAGTAAAATTTGTGGTATTTTTAGCATCACTTTAAAAAAAGTATCAATTATTTAAAAAATGTTATATTTTTATAAAATTTTAAGCATTTTACGAAGGGAGATGGGGCCATTTTTTAGTAGGGAAATTTTTTATTTGTTGTGGGGCCTTAGGCCTAGGCCTTGGGCCGGCCTTGGCCCTCTGCCCAACAGTAAGGTTACTTGCTTATCTCATTGGTTGTCTTGGCCTCTCTGGCTTCTGCATAACGCGTTTGCTAATGGCCCCATATGCATCTGTATCATAAGTTTTCTGCTGTTTATATCTCTTAACTCTAAATCATGTAATTTTATTTCAAGTACAAGTTGGTGGAACTTACTACATGTAACTAGGAATTTAAAAAAGGTGTTAGGTCTGACATAGACTTGGCTTCTATAGAATATTTTTGCTAGTTAGAATTAGTATACTTGCTATAGACGTGTGGCAGTACTGATCATTTTGAAAAAATTTAATATATTAAAAATTTGCCTTAATTTGAAGCGAAACATAGAATGAGCTTAGATATGTCATCTATTTCTAGGTCTAAGTTGAGCATGAAGTACACCATTTTCTGGAGTACTTGGGAAATGCTTGTGGAATAGTGGTAAATATGGGTGATAAAAGGATCATACTAGTCCCTGGTGTACACCATTTTGGTAGATCTCTTTGTAAATTGGTAAAATAAGAAGATAGGGCTATGCAATGCCTAGCTGGCATCTGCACATGCACTACTGTATTATTTTATATAATTCTTGTATTTTGGATTTTTGTGGACTTATCTGAAACTCATGTAGTAATCTGTGGCATGGTTTCTGTTCTAAAAATATCTTGAACTCAAAAGGTGGAGATATGCACCTAAGTTCCACTTATATGAAAATCTCAAATATTTCAATGATACTCATTTGAATTTTGTGTTTCTTATCAGACACTGAGATATTATATTATTATCAGTTTCAGAAAAATACTGTCTTCGAAGAACGCAGGTCTAATGAAATTTTGAATGGTGAGGTATCACTAATTATAACGAATTGTATTTACGTGGAATTCCCTATTTCTTGTTGATGATGAGTGATAATTAGGTACCCAATATCCATTTGATGTTTCAAAAGCCAAGCACCATTCCAGCACAGAGAGAAAAGAGCAAAAGATAGCTGAATAGAAAGTGGGGTCTGAGTCATATGCAGATTTGGTAAGTTGTTCCTTGATAAGAATGTATCCTTCTCAAGTGTGTCTTGGCTTTGAATCGTCTTCAAACTACAGCAGGGAACAAAAGACACCCTTCACGTCCTCGGCAAATGTAAATTATTCATGGCTAAGATAAAGGACATTCAGGCTCCATGCTAAGTTGCTAACGTATTGACATATAACACAAAACATCTTATCAAAATTATGAAAGCAAAAATCTGTAACTGGACCCCGCATTGATCTTTCCTCAACCTAAACAAAGTAACCAACAATATCTGTCAATGAGAAAAATGCCAGTGTCACAACAAAATACACAACCTTCGCCACTAGTGGTGGAAGGTTGTGTATTTTGTTGTGATCATAACATTTTTCATGCAGTAAATATGCTCGCTAGTATATTCATTTTGAGAAGAGAGAGCAAGCTTTGGATAGAATATAAAATTAATGATATTAAACTTTCCTCCCATGTTAAAGAGGTTCTTTAGGAAGAATTAATCAAGTTCAGATCCTTCTTTGAGGAAAAAGCTTTACATGACTATATCTATATGTACTCCACTGAGAGAATGTAAATAGTTAGGCCCATTTGGAGTTTTGGCCACGGTAAATCTGGTATCTATAAGGGAATCTTACTCAGTGCTACTGACGAAAGAAAACTCAGTAACCATGTAAATTTTGATGCTTTTTTGGGCCCAATGACTGACTCGAAATTTATGATTGCAGGTTGGGAGGTACTGCTGATTCAAAGTGGACCATGATTTCGTGGCTCTGATGAATAGATGCATGGTTTGATAAGTCATCTTTTTACCTTTATATCTTAATTTTGTCTTTAATACATCTCTTTTGAAGGACCAGAGAGATATAGGCATTGTATGTACTGACTGAAGATGTATTTTATTAACATCTGTTGCCATTAGCTAAGAGAGAAAATCTTATCTAGATATTGGATCCCTTATCCGATTGCTATGCATACAAATTAAAGTTTTTCATCTATCACTGAAATATAGTTATATATTCTTCTTTTCTAGTTGAAAGTCTGATCAGAGCTAGGAATGATATACTTTCATACTAGAGCACTGTTTGGTTCTCAAAACCGAGTGAATGTTTAGAATTGTACAGCTTTATGGGGTGGAAGTGTGTTAAAAGAGTTATAGCATTTTTCTCTATTTCTGCTTGGTAACTAAACAAAGCATAAGTGCTTGTTAAGGTGTGTTTTTATATTGTGAAGGATATCATTATTTACCTGTTGAACCTTTTTATTTAGATCACACTTTAATTACTTCGAAGTTCAATATGGTTTATGCATAACCTCCCATAAGTTTAGATACCCCTTTTCCTATAAACCCTTTGGTTGGCTTAGGAGTACAGAAGAGTGCAGAAATGATCATGTAAAGAAATGAAAAAGACAAGGATAATAAATAGAAAAAAGAAAAGAAAAGAAAAGATAAGATATAATGCTGTGTTAAAATATTTCTTTGGACATAATTTTTAGGCTGAGAGCATTTCCATAGAGTTTTTATCAGTTTTAACATCCCTTGTTCGTTTCTCTTTACCATCAAATGAGTGATGAGAATATATTATATCTCTATTCTTTTGATCCTATCTTTTAGTATAACTTTTATTACAATTTAATGAGTGTTTGATTGTGAGTAGTGAACAAAAGTGAAGGATCCATGTGAAAGAGTTAGTCAATTTTGAGCGGTGAATAATCACTTTTATATGAATTCATCACTTTTTTTCACCGCTCATAACTGAACATCTCAAAATTATGGTAACAATTGTCATGTACTTTTTCATTATATCTTCATTCCCAAGTTATGCTTATAGGGAGTGTTACTTTGTGTGTATGTATATCTGTTAAAAAGAACTACTGAACTACAAGAGCCCATAAGGAACTTAGAATTCTAAAACAGTAAAGTGATTTACCCCTTATTAATTGCGATTTGTGCATTTAAGGAGTTCTGAAACTTTGTTATAATTGAAACTTCCATCTAGTGAAAGTAATTGCAGCTGAAATTTACTGTGCTTGACTTTCCAACTGTGTATTTAATTGCTTTAATGTCTAATCCCAAATTCACCAACCAATTTTTGAAAGTTTCTGCACGGTTTTTCTCATATAATTTATTTTGGAAGTTGGAGGTTGGAACTATCTGGTAGCGGTTACATCTCTTGAGGAATCTTATGCTTTTCCTTACTCTTTAAGTAAGGAGGAGGCAAATCCACTCATTCCAACAATATATATATATATATATATATACACACAACCCATCCATCATAGGCTAGTTTAATTTTTAAGACTATAAACTCGTGATGACAAAGACAAACAGCTACATACATAGAAATAGTCATATCTAAATTATAGGTGAGAGTTACACCGTATCATAAAGAAAAGATAATACAACCTTAAACACATGCTAGTAACTCTCCTGAGTGTTATAGTTGGCTAAGAAGAAGTCGAATAAAAAACATTATGAAATAGTATTAAGAGACAGGATCTCTAAATAAATACATATGGAACTTATTTTTTGGAAGCTCCAACTTTCAAGGCTTATGGTGCTGGGTGTAGATGTAGTCCAAGTGAACCTCAGAAAGCACCCTTCTCTCTAAGCATTCTTCATCTCCCTCGTTACAATTCTCCATCCCCATGAGCTGCTGCAAAGTACATAACCAATGTGTGAGACATATATAGATTCAAACATGCAAGAGAAGAAGAAGAAGAAGAAGGAGGAGGAGCATACATTCATGGATTCACTGCCTTCCAAGTCTGCAAAGGAATCCCCAGAAGCGATTTCATTGAGTTTTACTTCCACTTGTCCTGCAAAAGGGGGGCCAAACTTCAGTTATTCAATGTATAGTTAACCTAAAGAAGAACAAGAAGAAAAGAAAGCAGCAACTGTGGGTAACCTTGTTTGTTTGCTATGGAACGGGAAGATATTTTTGAGCAGGAAAGAAGCAATAGTAGAAGGGCAAGGATAAGAGCACTAGAGTGAAAGCCTTGCTTCATGGTTGAAAGTTGAAACTTGAGAGAGAGAGCAGAGTACACTAAGTGTGGAGCTGATGTTGGATATAAATACATGCAATGCAACAATGGAACTCTGCAAGTCACATGGAAGGTCTTCTTCCTAAAGAAGGCAGTTTATAATAACCTTAATGTGGACCCAACCCACCTTCCTCTTATTGTACTATACTCCATGGTGTTGTGACAACACCACTACTCGACATATGAATGTGAGAGAGAAAGAGAGATAGATTATGAGAGCTTTAGTCATTGTCTGCCATAGTGGTCCAAAGTAAAGACCAAAGTCCAAATATCAATGTAATAGTGGTTGACAGTGTACATAAGTCAACCTTTTCGGCATGCTGACAGCTGTTACCCATCATAACTTGTTTTTTAACCTTTCAGATTCTTTTTTACACGTGGTAAGATTTTGAATTGTGCAGTTCGACTATTAATAATGACTTGAATAGCTCAGTAGACATATTAAAAGTACAAATCTACTGCTTACTTTTTCTATTTTACTCTATACTTTACTAATAAATACTTGCCACATGTTTATCTAATTAATTAAATATTATTATTATTTAATAACTGTAATATTTAATTAATTAGATAAATACATGATTTATTGGTGTAGTATATAGTAAAGTAGGAAAAGTGAGATAGAAGATTTGGACTCACATATTAAGATCCAGGCACATGTAAAACAAAGCATTCATCAACACTAAAATAAACCATGCTTATAACTCGACCAGTGTTTAAGTGGTCTTATTTGTGTTAGAGCATCCTTATCAAAGATGTTATGGGCTTGTTTGGTATGTGTATTTAAACAATAATGTTCAGTTTTTTTTTTTTTTTTTAAATACGTATGAGTGAAAAAATGTGTGAAAATACGTGTAATGTTGTTTAAAAAATGAAAATATGTGTTTGAACTCACATATCAAACGAGGCCTAAGTTCTAAAATACTATTTTTAGCATTTGAAATCACAAAACTTAGCTTTATCAAAGATGTTAAATCCTAAAAAATTTGACATCTTGCTACAGTGCGCTCTCTTTTTTAGAGCACACTATAGCAAGGTGTTATTATTTTTAATATTTTTTATTCTCTCTCCTCAAACAATCACTCTTACTCTCACTCTCTCGTTCTCGTTCTCTCTCATCTCTCTTTCTCAGACTCTCCCCCTCGTGGGTCTATTGGGGTTGTTGATGATTGAAAGTGAGTCGTGGGTTTGACGGTGGTGGGTCCAAGTGCAAGTGGAGGTTTGCTTGATGGGTCTCGATGGGTCTAGCAATGGTGGGTTGCTTGATGGGTCTTGATGGTGCCGTGGTTGGTTGTGTCATGGATTGAGGTTGGTGGTGGTTGGGGTTGGTTGAGATCGTGGGTTGAGGTTGGTTGTGCCGGTGGGTTGAGGTCATTGGTTGTGGGTTTGTGGTGATTGGGTTGCAGGGGTGGTGGTCATTAGAGAGGTTGCGGTGGGTTTTGGTTGCGGTTTTGTGGTGGGTTCAGATCGGGTGAGTTTGATTTAATTTTGGGTCTTGATTTGGTTTTGACATTTTGGGTCTTGATTTGGTTGGGGAGGGTCTTGATTTGATTTACAGTGTGAAGGAGGAAGGGGAGAGGAAAGTCATGCCGTCGTCGTGGAAGAAGATGATGATAGGGATGAACTTTTTCTTTTTTATTTTTTTATTTTGATTTTGATGGTTGAGGGTTGAGGTTGTGGTTGGTGGTGGTGATTATGTCTGTAGCTGTGGTTGTGGGTGGTGGTGGTAGTGGGTGTTGGCAGTGGCAGTGGGTTTGTTGGTAGTGAAAGAGATGTGAATGAGAATAAAAAATAATATTTTAATGAAGTGGTAAAAAATATAAAATCTTTAATGTTGGGTGTATTGTAAAATGAGATGTTAAAATTGATAAAGTACGTTTTTGAGATGGTAAATGCTAAATTTTTTGAAATCTTTGAAGAGGATGCTCTTTTAAGGTAATATAAGGGGTAGTGACCACTTTACTACAACTTTTTTACAATTTTTTTTAATTGGTACATAATAAAAATAGTTTCAACAGCGAATCTTTGTAAAAATGTTATTGTTCTAATCACCATTTACTACTTCATTGATTTGTGAGAAACATTTGTAAACAAAATTGAGTCTCTAACATTGTTCTTTTCAGTAATATGGTCAGACCATCTGTTATCTCTTATTTATGTGTATTGTACTATTGAAACAAATTATCCCTTTGTGTCACTCACAATGACAGCCAACTATATGAATAAGCATGCCTCTTAAATGATGAGGTTTTGTCATGTTTGTTCCGGTGATAGCTAGGCAAGATTATGAAACTTTTCGCACCTGTCTATGGGCGCAAGCCTTGTATGTTGTATCTGGGTAAGGATTATATATATTAATATATACATGCAACTTAATTATCATTAAATTTGATTATTATTATTAGAGAAACAATGGTGGAATGCTACTTCATTATGGAGTTCATCGATGCGCTCATCTGTACTCAACTGAATAGATCAGGATGGCTATTTTTATATTGAAGTGGAGATTATGCTTCTCTTTTAGGGGATTTGAATCTTTGAGTTCTTGCTATAAGAATAAAGTAACATGAAAAATGCCATTGTTGAGTTTGGATTCTGTAAGACATTAATGTGGTCTAATTCCCTTAGGAATTGAATTAGAATATCGAGAAATTGTGTCTGCTAGTCCCAGACAAAATGTGATTGGGAAACATGATTATGATCTTTACTCATGACATGTCTTTGGACCATTTTTATGGGACTGGCACTGGGAACTCAATATTATTTTATAATATCTTATTCTTTTTGACGAGGATGATAACATATATATACTGTGTGGGCGAGGATCCTTAATCCCATTTGAATGAACATTTAAGATGATTTCTGAGGATGCACTTCAGACCTTAGGGACGAGCAGTAACCATGATAAGCGCATAAAGTTAAAATGTCACAGAAGGAAGATAGTAGACTTGGCATAGGTTACGAGGAGGATGAAAGGAGAAGGGTGTAGAAGCTATCCCCTTCGCATTAAATACAAGACAACTACTCTTCTGTCCACATTAATGAAGAAATGACCATGAACAGTGGTGGCACAGCTCAAATTACAAGGCAGAAGCTTACTAGTATATTCTGAATGAGACAGAAGGCCTGAGAATACAATCTCAGTCCTACATAGGAATAATCTATGTGTAAAATATAAAAGGAAAATGAAGATCCTTATGAAGGGGATCGAGAAAAAAAGAAAGAGAAAATCTTGGTAACCAAGAACATAAATACTTGTTAAAACGAGAAAGTAATACACATATATAAAACAGACACTCCTCGGACCTGACCGAAGATCCTTTTTTCGTCATAATTTTGTGATCCTAGTCATTTCATTGGCGTCTTTATTCATGGTAATTAACTTTAACTCATTAAGTAGTCAATATCCAACCTATTCTCTAACAAATCTATTGTAGTGGGCTCATTGGGTTATTGTCTGAGTTGTTCTTGGGCCGTGGGTCAGCTTGTGGCCCTACATATACATATATAAACAACCATCTTTTGCTCTTTCGTGATTAGAATTAAAATAAATAAAAATTTAAAAGTGAATGTTGCACCAGGTATTCTTTTTAAAACTGTTTTTTTCCGACTATGGTATCCCAAAAAAAAAAAAAAACCTGTAGTGACTTTGTGATTTTTTTTCTTTCACAACTGGTATTTACATAGCATGCATTTGGTAAATTTTGAACTTATGATTTCACCCTTCATTTATCATTATACTCCTGTCATTGTTTTGGATTTATGTTTGTACTATGAATTCCCTTTTGCTCTCTTTGTTATTTGAGTTTAAAAATAATAATTACACCACCATGAAGTCGTCTTAGGCCAAAAAATTAGGTACATTTTTTTAGATATTATATTTTGAGTATTCTTATTGAATTCAACCATAAAATTGTACTAATCAAGACAACACTAAAATAGTGGTGTCATTTTCAAAGACAATAAATTTCAACTCTGATTCATCAATTAATGCAACTTGAATTTAATGAGGGAACTTATAAGATACAGCTTCTAAAAATTTGTAACTAAGTTTTACCTTGTCTGTATTCCGCATTATACATTGTAATGAATTTTCCAAGCGACACAAGAGTCAAGACAGTGTTGATTTTGCGTGTATCATACTGTTCGTATGTTTTGTTGTGTTTACTACTTCTATATAAAGAGTCTACCCCTACAACAAAGTTCTTGAATTCCTCATATTCAAGTGGTCAAATCAAATAGACCTTAATTTCTCCTCATTGCTATTCAGAGCCTACAATATTATACCCATTTTTTTTTTAATACAAGATAAAAATCCTACTCTAACCTAATTTAAATATATATATATATGTGTGAATGCTTTTTCCTGAACACTTAAAGCCTGACACTTGCCCCTCACACTTCCTAAATATTTATATTTATGGAGTGACCATCACATTAAAGGTGTGCAGTGGTGGTTTTTTTTTTTTTTTTAATCAAATATTTAATCATTTTTTTTTTCTTTTTGATGCTTGAGCATACTGCATACCTGCAATATTAATTGCTTTTACATATATCAGGAATTTTCCTTTTAAGGCATGAAATTTTTGGGGTTGCAGAAACAAGCCATGTGTCACCAAAAAAAATGTGGGCACCATTTCAACAAAATAAAGTTGTTTTCCAAATAATTAGATTAAGGTTTGCAAATGCTTTTAACACCATTGAGATTTGAGATCCAGGGCCATGTTTGTTTATGTTATCTTTCTTGTCTATCTTTTTCCCTATCATCCTTGCCCTACAATTTCTTAGAAAACCATGTTTTTTTCGTGTTGCATATGCACATGACGACCACACTATCTTATTTGGTTCTCGCATTGTGTTTTTAATCGATGATACTTTCGCAGGAAAATTTTATCCTATTCTTACGTGCTTTCTTATTGTTTAATCTAAGTATTTCTTGTTTATTCTTGCTAATTTTATAGTCAAGGTTTCTATTTTTCACAAATTTTTATAATGTAGAATGGATGACAAGAATTCTTGATCCATTGTTAACTTTCTTTTTTAAATATAACTTGCTCCAGTGATAAAATGGGTGGGATGGATTGGGATTTGATACTCCGTTAACAAGATTCAAATCTTTTGCCATTTTTTTTTTAAAGAAATATTTTTTACAAGTTGAACAATTATTGGACAAAAAATGTTAGAAATTCAAACTCTATTACATAAAAATTTACAAACGGCTGATATGATAAGTGATTATTAGTAAATAAAAAAAAAAATATTAGCGGTGGACTCAGATGAAAACCAGTAAGAAATTAGTCACAACAATAGTTTGTAAAAATATTGTAGAATAATCTGTAGCTGTATATTACTCTTATTAATTGGAGCAATAGAAGAACTTTTTATTAGAATTAATTTATTGGCAATCAATTTTCCCTTTCTTTTTTCAGTTTTCATTTATTTCACATTTGTACTAATTTTACATATTATATTACTTTGCTTCTTCGTAGGGGGGAAAGGCCCAGGAGCCCATATCTACATATATATTGGCCCAACCCGAGAACGCCAAACAATCTGAGGATGGGTAAAATGCTTTCGTAAGGATCTGCATTAGTAAGTGAAGAGAAAAATCCTATTAAAGCCACCCAGGGGGGTGCCTTGAGGAAGAATCCCTCCTCGACTGGGCAAGGCCGAGGTCAGAGGGTATGGTTTGCCATTAAGAGCAACACTCCAGACCATTCCACTATAGTAGATAGGTATCAAGAAGGAAAAGGACAAAGGAGAGTTATGAAATATCTAAAGAAAAGCTGCTAACATTGCATTGAGTACTTTGCAGCTGACTGAGCAGTGTTTTTTAGCTTTACAACTACTCCTAAAGACTTTAGGGAGGGGTTGATGGGACAAGTATCAATACTATCAATCCAAATCTACATGTGGAAGGATGAAAGGAGGGAGATGGGAGTATAAAACTGGAGGGGGGAAAAACATAAAAAGAGGACTGCAACAATAAAAAATCGCACTTGTACTCTGTTAAGTGGATTTATATGAATACTTGTCTCCTCGGACAAGAAGTTCGTTTATATCAGTATTTTTTATTTGTGCATAATTGTCATCTAATTCCATATTAGCCGTTGTCCAACTCATTATGGTCTAATTCTTTAACCTATTCTCTACAAATTCATTATTTTGGACTTTTTAAACCTAAGTCCACTCATTCTGAACTAAGACAAAATCTGGTCCTTACATTCTCAATGAGTATAATAATTTCATTTGATCCAACGATAGTGACTCCAAGAATGTGTACTGTTTGTTTTGTCAAAAAAGTATATCAGCAACAGTGACTTTCAAATTTTATATGGTAATAAAACGCAGTCAGTTATGTAATGGCTAAATTAGTGGAATTTTGATGTAACAAACCCCTTGGGAATAGAGTAATTAATGTGAATTGGTGTTCTTGCACGAATCCCTGTTGTTGGCACCACAGAATAAAAAGATAAGTACTGTTAACTTTTCAGTCTGCAGTTTTTAAATTTTTCTAGATTCCTTGGTCGAGCATGCGTACATGGGAACAGTCTATATATTTGTCTATATGCGCATATACAGAAGAAGTTTATCCCATGATCCTTGCTTTTACTACTTCAACTTCTACTACTATTACTGTTGTTGTTGTCATCATCATTTTTGTTGTTGCCAGGATTCTTTTTTCTATTGTCTAGACAACCCTAGCCTTATCTCCTATGCATATATATATCATATTTCAATTTGATTAAAATATCATATTTCAATTTGATTAAAATTCACTGAAGGGACACCCCAGTGTAACTTTCAACACGATCAGCTACTGCTAAATTACCACCCAAATCAGGAGCCAATGAGGAGAACGATTAGTTGGAGAGAGCTGACCATTTTCCATTCGAAATAGTAGGATTGCATTGCATTAATTCCTTGAATCTAATACGAACATCAGATACATATAGGAATAGCTTTCACCAGTGTTATCATATAGGATTTGCATGCCTAGCTAGCATGGGGATTTGCAGTAATTGGATGTGAGACTCATATGTTAGGCAAAGAATCACATGCATCCGATATATTTATCTTCACATTCATCCCACATATTGTTACTAGACCAACTTTAACTTCTTTGAACGTATAGATAGAATTTGTCTTAGTTCATTGGTGTTCATGTTGGACTAAGATAAAAATGATGTTTTAATCCCAATAAATTATATATACAATTATGAAAAATATTGTGTTTGTTTAGCGATAGTGTTTTTGTTTTGACATGAATTGATATGGACGGGAACCTATAGCATGCAAAGATAACAAATTCACAATTCGAACATAGGAAACAAGGAAAAGTGTTATATGACAAGGCAGCTGAATACTCGCCAAAAAGGAGAAATAAAAACAAAGCCATGGCAGCTGAGTGGAGCTCTTCTTTTCTTTGATTGAAAAGAAAATTGCAAAAGCTCTCCTACTTCTCCTACAGAGACTTGCTTTAAACCTTTGTCAGAATCACCAAAATACTAGAGGGAATATGCCCCAAACTCCAATGCAAATGACTTCTCCACCACCAAAGATTTTGCATGAAAAACAAATATAAGTGCCCACTTTCCCATGAATCTTGGTGCTTTTCCTGGCCTCTTTCATTCCCTCTCTCTCTCCAAATATATAATGGCCTTTCTTTTGTGTTCCACTTTGTGTGCACTGTCCAAGTAAAGTGACACCCTTTTTTTTTTATTTCTGCATTTCATGGACATGCATGCGGATCATGACATGTTTATTGGATGGCTTGGAAATGTACATCAACCAGGAAATTTCTGCGTAGTTGTTCATGGTTTAATATGATAAACATTACGACTGTCTGAGGTTATGACTTATGACCATGCACTCTTCACCCATGGTTCAGTTTCTACGTGTAAAGTTACACCCCACATATTCATTTGCTTTAATTTTGACATGTAAATAAACTAATGCATTTGCATTTGGTGCTAACTTGCTGATATGAGCCTAACTTTACTAGAAGAGAAAAAGGTAGAAACTTTCAGTTATAAAGACATATGGTAGATAAATTATGCAGGTGGGTTGCCCATTAACCTCCCACTTAGCACTTACAACCTTGACCATATTAAGCCCTCTACTCTCTCATGACCATATTAAGACATAAAGTGATTGCTACTCATCTTTTCATTTTTTTTTTTTTTTTAATTAATTAGTTAGTTGGTTTTGTTTTTTGGGGTGAGATGCTTCAGTAACAGGAACAAAATGTCATTCACACTCTGATAAACCTAGACTGTAAGTTCTAAATGGATACAAAATAGGTATAATTATAACTCTAAAGAACAATGCTACACACAATATTTTTCATAATAAAGTTTACACCTTGTTAGTTTTTAGACCCCTGAGAACACAATGTTAAACCAGATTTTATGGCCAAGTTCTTAATTAGGTCAATTATATGCAAGCCTTAGGTTTAACAGTATATCAATCATATCATGTAATAGCAAATCTAAATAACACAAGATATGATAACCTAGAAAAACTAATAAAACAATTGAATTTAAAGGTAAAAAATCTGGGGGGAATGATCCCAAGAAGAACAATCCACTATATGAAATAGAAGTTTACAGTCAAGAATATGAATTCGTAGTAAATTTAACTATGATTATCAAACCTAGTTCTGAAACCCTCAGACTTCTTTGATGTGGATCTACTCCAACATGAACCTCCGGTTCACGCTTTAGATCTTCAATATAGATCTCCAATCTATGACTCTAAGACCACCTCTGAAAGTTTAGATCCAGCACCTTTGATGATTGGTATGCAGCAAGTTCAAATTTACCGGTTCTAATAGTATGTAGATTGGCATTTCGGTAGTGATTTTGAAAGGAGAAGACACAAAATCTTTTAGATCTCAAAAGAAAAGCTCCAAAATCTCTTCAAAATGTGTCTTAGGGTTTTCTTTATATACTTAGTGAAGTACATCTAAAACCCTAATCATTTGATTGGTCAATGGGCTGAAATTAAAATTTTGCAGAAACGCAGTTCGATCGATCGAACCATCTTCTCGATTGGTCAAGTTTGACATATTTCAAAATCTTGAACATGCAACTTTCTTGTTCTTGTATTTTGACTTACAACACCTTGAGTATTGTCTAATCATACCTATAGACTTAGTAATCTATATTTAAATAAGTTTGTGCTTATGGTTTACTAATTGTTCTAAATTTTTAGAACCTAACACATCTTTTGTGTTGCCAAATTATTATGGATTTTCATCTAAACCCATCTCTAACTCTATTTTATTGTCAGCCATTTACAATATTTCACCTCTACAATTGTGAAAAGATTTGCGAAAAAGATAGTGGTTATAGATTTTTTTTTTAAAAAAATATGGGTTCAAATTTATTTGAATATTTAACTATTTTCTCGAGTTTGTGCAATTCTCCCATCCCACACAATGGTTATAGATTTTTTAAACTTCCATTCATATGTATGGCAACCGCACCATTTCATTAATCAATGCATTATTGCTATATATTTCCGAAAACAACCAATAATAACATGGTAAACGTTTAATTTGGTAGATCGAAGTGGGCTATTCGAGTTAGCCAAGATGCCCATCATTGTACCCCCAACCTGATTTATGAAGTACCGCACTACCTAGTGGCTTTCAAGTGAATTTTGTTTTGTACTTCCCTTCCCACTCTGGCTAGGTTTCTAATCAAACAAACCATGATTACTCTTTAGTCACCATGCTAGATATCCAAGGACACTTTGTGTTGTCAAGTCAAAGGACAGTAGATGCTGATTCCTCACTGAACCCAGCATATATGCTTTGATAATATATAAAAATTTTACTGCTTCGTGGATGCTACAATCTTGCTCGTTCATCACCACTTTTTGGTTTCAATAAGTCTACTGCACAATATTCTTTACAATGCTGTTGTAATTGGTGCATTAGTAGTGGATTCGGTAAGACTGAACCGACTGATGTTTCGTTCAATGAAAATGTTTTGTTAAGTTGAATGATAATAGGGATTTATTAACGTATCCTCTTAGGACATGTATTAGTAATTTAAGAAATTTTTATAAAAAAACAAAAAAGTAATTCACTGTTTTACTTTTTCAATTTCTCATAAAAATCTTCAATAAAATGGATGGTTAATGTGTATCCTAAGTCTATGATGATTTTTTTTTTCTTTTTAGACAAAGGTAAGCGAAGTATTATTAAGAAAAACCAAACAAACAAAAAAACAAAAACAAGTTCAAGGCAAATCCAAGTGAAATACATCTTCCACATCCTCGGGTAGAGGTTCTATCCATACATCAGTATCTGTAGATAAAACTGCATTTTTAGCTAAACAAAGAGCTGACCTATTCCCCCCTCGCCGAACATGCTGGAATAAATAGCTCCTCAATATACCTCTCTTTTAGCTTCATCAATGATGTGAACAAACAAAGTACGACAGCAACCAGAACCCTTCAAAGCATCAAGAACCCGACTACAATCCCCTTCAAAAATCACTTCAAACAAACACAACTCTTGCGCAATACAGAAGCCTAAGCCATGAGCGAAAAGAACCTCCAAAAGCTCCATAAAAGACCTGCACTTTGCTTGAACCAAAAAAAGGAAGACCGGATCAGATATCCAAACCGAACGAACTTGATCACAGAGCCACAAAGCATGTAACACTGATTCCAAATGATCACCATGGCCATCACAAATATTACCAACTGGGATGTGTTGAGCCACCAAGTTCTATTTAGTGGGCAACGAATCCTTCACAGCACGCCACAAGAAGTGCCTAATTTTATTAGGAACCCGAACCTTCCAGATTTTCTTCCACACCGAACCAACACCATTGGAAGCAAAAGAGCTTGGCAAAGACAAATTCTCATTGGCAACAAGCATTCGATATGCACTCCTTACATTATAAGCACCATCAGAGGTCAAAGGCCAAATCAAACTATCCTCCTCCCTGTCGTCACAAACCTAGATTTTACACACCATATCCGCTTCCTTTGATAAAAAACAAATTGCTAGGCTCCCCGGGTCCCAAGTCCTTGTACCAAGAACAAACAAATCACACACCCTACTAACAGATGTGTTGGAGTGAGGGGATATGATTTTACTATGGTGAAGGTCTGGCAGCCACCTATGATGCCATACATCAATCAATTGTCCACTACCTACCCTCCAAATCGCACCTTTCTCAATAACCCCACGTGCATTCAAAATACTCCGCCATGCATAAGAGCACTTAGGGTGAATTAGGGCCTTAAGAATATTACCATTTGGGAAATACTTTGCACTAAAGACTTTAAAAAGGAGTGTATGCCGATGATGAAGAAAACGTCAAACTTGTTTTGCTAATAAAGCCTGATTGAATTTTTGAAAATCCTGAAACCCCATGCCACCAAGTGATTTAGAAGAACATAAGAAGGTCCATTTAACCCAATGAATTTTTCTCGGATCACCACTACTCCATCAAAACTTTTGAATCATGGCTTCAATATCTTTACAAAGGTCCACTGGTAGCTTAAAGACACTCATGAAATAAATCGGGATAGATTGAATTGCTGCCTTGATCATGACTTCCCGCCCTGCTTGAGATAACAATTTTTCCTTCCAACCTTGAATTCGGCTCCAAATCCTTTCTTTGATCTGAGTAAAACATGCTTTCCTATTCCTACCTACAAAAGAGGGCAACCCCAAATATTTCTCATAATGTCTGATGACTGAAACACTAAGAGCCACTTTGAGAGCCTAAGAGCCACTTTGAGAGCCTCCTGAGTAGCTTCATCTGTATTCCTATTGAAAAAGAGAGTAGTCTTCTCCTTGTTGATCATTTGACCTGAAGCAGTCTCATAAAGGCCAAGCAACTCTTGAATTTTATTACACTCCTTAAGAGTAGATCGACAAAAAATTAAGCAATCATCTGCAAAAAATAGGTGAGTTACTTTAGGCCCATTTCTACAAAGAGAAAAATCGTGAATCCCTCGTTCAGCTGCAGCATTTCGTAAGAGAGCATTCAACCCTTCAGCACAAAAGAGGAACAAGGGAAAGAAAATCCCCTTGTCTTAAACCATGAGAGGGAACTATCACACCCTTTGGTTCATCATTCACAAGAATAGAATATGACATAGTAGTAATACACTTCATAATCAAAGCCACCCATGTATCTGAGCAACCCATCTTTAGAAGAATTTTTTCAAGAAAAACCCACTCCACCCTATCATAAGCTTTACTCATATCCAATTTCATAGCCAGAAACCCTTTCTTGCCTATACCATATGGTGTAAAGACTCAAAAGCAATTAAAATATTATCAGTAATCAATCTATCAGCAATAAAAGCACTCTGGGTCTCAGAAATAATAGAGTTTAGCATAGACTTGAGACGGTTCACAATTGCCTTGCTAATAATCTTATAAATCACATTGCAAATACTAATAGGTCGAAAATCAGAAACCCTTTCAGGATTATGGACTTTAGGGATCAGAGTAATAAAAGTATGGTTTATAGACCTAAGGATAGACCTCGAATTTAAATAAGATAACACAGCCTGAGAAACATCCATACCAATATCAGTCCAATAAGTTTGAAAAAATAAAGGTGGCATACCATTCGGATTAGGGGCTTTAAGTGGAGCCATACCCTTAATTGCTTCTCCCACCTCCTCACTTGTGAAAGGTCTATCAAGTTCTGCTCTCATTGTTTCCGTTACTACAACATTCACCGGCCCCATCCAACACACGATCTAAATTCTGTGGATTTGAGAAAGTAAAGAGATTAGTATAAAAATCATTAAGGAGGGCCTAAAATACCTCCTCATCCTCTTGCCAAACCCCATTCCCATCAGGCAACCCCTTAATGAAATTCTTCCTCTTCCTTTGAGTAGCAGTCCCATGAAAAAACTTAGTATTCTGGTTCCCATTCTTCAACCACTGAACCCTAGACCGTCGGTGCCACATTTTCTCCTCTTTGTCATATAATACATTCTCTCCTCTTTGTCATATAATACATTCAATTCCTTTTTTAAATGAACCACCACCTCATGATCCCCAGATCTAACCAAAACCTCTTCAACATGCCACAATTGCTCCTTCACTTGCTTGATCTGATTTTTAACATTACCAAAGTGGTCCCAACTCCAAGATTTCAACCGTTTCTTACACCTTTTTAGGTTGAGAAGTATAGTTTCTGTGGGATTCTTTTGTGGTGTACGTATATATTGTCCAGAAAGTCTAGACACCTTGTTCTTGCCACAACTCTAACGCGATTGACCATAAATAGGTAAGAAAAAATAGTTGATTTATGCGAAAGTGATTTTTCACTATTTAAAATTGATTATTTTAGTGAATTGTGACAAAAATTATGGCAAATTATGTGATTTTAGAATAATTCATATTTTGGCATCTATTCATCAAGCCAACCATTAGACCAGAGAATTCTCTATGTGAAGTAGTAGGGATGTGCACTAGGATCCAGTTTGACGTGAGAGGGTGAAGTAGTAGGGATGTGCACTAGGATCCAGTTTGACGTGAGAGGGAGAACTTAAAAAGGTAAAAAGTTAAGAGGTTAAAAAAATTAACTTTCAATGTCAAGCATTGAAAATGTTATTGCATGGGTCTATAATGGCACCCGATCTCAATCTGGAACCACTTCTTTGAAACCAATAAGTCTACTGCACAATATTCTTTACAAAGCTGTTGTAATTGGTGCATTTTAGTAGTGGATTCGGTGAGACTGATGTTGCTTCGTTCAATGAAAATGTTTCGTCATGATCTCAGCCAAAAAAAAAAAAAAAAAAGTTTTGTCATAATAGTATTAATCTTTAGCTTTTCATGTTATTTGTTTATTATTATTTTTGGCCGAGAAATAGGGACTATTTGGTAAGTTAGTCCAAACAACAAGTTTTATTGTTTAAATACTAAAAATTGTGAGTAAAAAAAAAAAAACATGTTTGGTAAGGGATTTCATCGTTTATCATTTTAG
Source organism: Quercus suber (assembly GCF_002906115.3). NCBI lineage: Eukaryota > Viridiplantae > Streptophyta > Magnoliopsida > Fagales > Fagaceae > Quercus > Quercus suber. The sequence continues at coordinate 903,217 of NW_027069530.1, read as the reverse complement.
GGTATTTAAATACTGAATTTAAAAAATTTCTCCTACTAATTTTTAGTTTTCAAATAATATTACTCAATGATACTTATTTAGAAAATGTAAAACTTACTTGATAAGACTTAACATAACAATATCTCTCTCTCACATGCACACTCTCTCTTTTTCTTTACACTTTTGTAAATATTTAAAAAAATGTGGAACCCATTTGATAAGACTTGACATAACAACATCTCTCCTTCACATGCACACCTCATCTTTTTCTTTTTTTATTCTCTCTCCTTTCCTCCCTTCTCTCTCACGTGTATTCCTCTAATAAATATTAATAAAATAATTGTACTTACTAGATAATTACCACTTAAAAAAATATATACACATATCAAATACACAATTATATCATATTTTAAAATATGTTGTTTGAAACATGGTACTAAACACCTTTTTTTTTTTTTTTGGTATTATGAATACTTTAAACACGTATTTTCAAAACAGTTTTTAAACCATAATTTTTACATTATTTTAAACAATAATACTTGAAAGCTACTACCAAACAGGACCATAGTTTCTGTGAGAGTCTTAGGCTGTGTTTGTTTCGTGTAAAACGTTTTCCGGAAAATACATATTTTCCAAAAATGTTATTTTCCGGAAAAAGAAAATATTTTTAAGTGTTTGGTTGAATTATGAAAATTGTTGTGGAAAATATTTTCATGTGTTTTGGATGTATTCTAAAAATGCTATTTTCCGGAAAATTTTTCACATTTTCTCAGCATCCAAACAAATTTTATTACAAAAAATTTCAACATCACAACCAATTCAACAACAAATTCCGGCAATAAAAACAACACAACAACAGAATAATAAATTCCGGCAACAACACAACAACAACAACAACAAGAACACAAATTCCGGCAACAACACAACACAACCACAACAACAACAATCAGTTCATCAAAAAAAAAACAAAAAAACAATCAAACTTAAAAAAAAAAAAAAAAAACGGAGAGATCGAGGAAGACGACGATCGACGGCGCGGCGCGGCGCGGTGCGACTCGCCGGTGCGAAGAGCGCCGAAGGTTGACGAGATCGAGGGCGATGGTTCGAAGTCGAGGTCGAAGGCGATGGTTCGAAGTCGAAGGTCGAACGCGATGGTTCGTCGGTCGAAGGTCGAAGGCGATGGGTCGTCGGTCTGGGTCTGGGTCGAAGATCGGTGGGTCGTGGGTCTTCGTGGGTTGACGGCGAGTGGCGGTGGGTCGACGTGGGTCCCTCCATTTCTTCCTTCCTCTCTCTCTGTTTCTTCCTTCCTCTCTCTCTCTCTCTCTCTCAATTTTTTCTGGAAACACTTTGAAGTGAAAATAGGTACTGAAATTGATTTCCGTTGGGTAATGGAAAATTTGGAAGTGATTTTCCGGAAAATAGAATTTTCCGGAACACCCAAACACGCGAAAATGTCGAAAATCATTTCTGGAAATGACTTACTCCCAATTCAAACGCAGCCTTAAAAGCCAATTGGGGCACGTCTGCTGACTAGAAAGAGATCTAACTTGATACCATCAAATAGATTCATATCTTAGCTTCAATATGTTTTGCTGATTACTCAAAAAAAAAAAAAAAGGTTTGAGTCTAGTGCTTTAGTAGTTTAATGTATTGGAGTTGACACAATTTGGTCACATGTTGAAAATTAACCTCATGTCCTCATCGTGTCATGTCCAGAGAAGATGCATTTTTTTTTTGTCTGCTCCCACCCACCATAAAATAAAAGAGCTTTATCAGCAGATGCATTGTGTAAGCTAATTAGTAATTATCATGGTTTCATCATCAACCCACAGATTAATTGCAGCAGATGTATTATAAATAACATACGAAATAATTGGAGCTAAATGTTATGGATTAAAAATCGAGCCAATAAAGAAAAATAGTGTACATGTTGGATCTTCCTAGACAACTAAAGGCAGGCCCAAGTTGATATACTAATCTATTTTTTGGATAATTGGCAACCAAAAAAAAAAAGAAAAAAAAAGAAGATTAACATCGTTATGATTTCACTTTTAGGGCAGTCACATAGGTAATATTATTATTATCCTTTCTTTGTTGCAGTAAGTAATGTTAGTGGTGATAAACGTCGGATTTTATGCTTACACTTTATAACAAACTTGCAGCAAGCACTATCGTCAAACGTTGAGATGGCCGAGTTGGTCTAAGGCGCCAGATTAAGGTTCTGGTCCGAAAGGGCGTGGGTTCATATCCCACTCTCAACATATGTTTTTTGTTTTTTTTTTTTTCCTTAATTTTTCGTTTATCCACTTGATTGGAAAACCAAGGAATGCCCATTCCTTTTTAAAGCTAGTTCATGAAGTTTAGAACTGCCAAATTCTCAGTGCCATATTGTATGAAACAGAAATTAAAAACGTTTTCTTTTTGGAGATTGAGTAGTGCAAGGTTGAAATGGATCAAAAATTGAGTCCTTAGAATTACATTCGGATAGAGGTAGCCAACATTCACTACTCACCTGTATTCTTCTTATCAATAATTGAGTCCTTACAAGTACATTTGTGTAACCAGAAAATGTTAAACTAGAAAGTGAACTCTAACAAGAAAAACCCATTTTCAGCCATAATAAAATTGGGGGATCACTACCTTCACTCACTGCATCTCAGTCATGTTTCTTTAGTAAATTTCTATCGTTCAATTTTATTTTTGGGGTCCAAGCTTCGCTAGATTTCACATGCTCTCATTTTACCTAATCTAGGTCAATAGACTTGGGCTGAGTCTGAAGATAGGAGCCCACGTTCTTTGGGTCAGGTGAGTCGCTTTTATGCTCAAGCTGACCCTTTAAACTTTGCTTGGGCTGCTAAACTTTGTTAAATTGTCATTACATTTTTTTTTTGGAGAATCAAATTGTCATCGCTTGATTGACCCCGCCCAACCAAATCCACTCAAATTATTGTGCAAGTTAAGAAGTCTAAGGCCCAAAAGAAAAACCTAATATGCTTGCTACTCCAAGTGGGGAAGTCTAAAGCCCAACTGCCGAACGCAAATAATTACACAAGAAGTCAACAACACTCACAAACATAAACAAAGTCTCTCTTTTTGATAAACCCCATAAACAAAGTCTCTCGTAAACACAAACTATCTCACAAACATCACACAAACAAACTCACAATCCCAAAGCCTCAATACACTCAAATACTCAATAGCTCTCTCACACTCATACAATGAATGAGCACTCAAACTATTTTTCGAAGAAACTCACTTCATGTTCTTTTAAGAGTTTTCTCCTCCCCATTAGGAGGACCCTTGATAAAAGCCACTAAATCATTTGTAGATAATGAAAACTATGTACCGTCTCTAATCCTAGATTGGGCATTTCAGAGAATACAACCTGCTTATCTCAATAAATAAATAAATAAATGAGGAAGGAGACAGGACCGACTTTAGCATATAGGCAACTAAGGCAACCACCTAAGGCCCCAAATAAAAGAAGGTATCATCTTATATTATATTATATTTTCATTAAGACTTATTTACCCTTTAACTTACATTAAAAAAAATTAAATTAGCTAGTAAAATATATGTATTGAATATTAAAAAGGCACAGTAATTCAAAACACAAAAATCTAGTCTACCTTTTAATTTTTAAATAATAGGGATGGGTTTGGATTGCACTGAAAAGAAAAAAAATATGCATCTGCATTTTTTCTGTAGATCCCATGCACTGTTCACGGGACCTGCAAATACGGATTTCAACAAATTTTTCTTTAAAACTAGGTCCCACGGCGCCATTCACACATTAAAAAATTATTTTACTACAATATTTTTAGTTTTCAATTTTCAGTAATAAGCGGTATCCAAACGGACCTTATACAAAGAGTCTATCAACTCTAAACATCATCACGTGGGTTAATGTGACATCAACCCATTTGTGACTTTATAGTTAAAAAAAAAAAAAATTAATTAGTTTTATTTTTCCCATTTCCATTGGGACCTTTTAAAAGAAAAATTCAAGTAAGTTATTTGATTTGTAATGTTTAAGTATATTTTCATTAGTTACCTTTGAGAATAATCTCTTTTTTGTAGTAGTACTAATTTATTCACTTATATGATAAATAAATTTTAAATTATGCAAGATTAGAGTATAAAGTGATGGCATCATTTAGTAAAGTTACAATCTTACTTTTGATTGCTCTATACCTAAAAATTTTATTTTAGTTAAATTATAATTTTCTATTATAAATCGTGTTTCATTTATTTATAAATATCTTTTAAAATTATAAATGTTTACTAGAAAATATCCATTTAGATATTAAAAACTATAAATTAAATAAAATAAAAAAAGAAGAAGGGAAAACTAGAAAAAACAAATTTAATCTCAAAAGGAATCTATAGATAAATTTGTTATTTATATTAAACAAGACATAACAAAAAATTTGAGTAAAAGTATAACAAATAAATAAGAAATCTATTAAAAAAATTTAGAAGATAATAATGAAAATAGTTTTGATTAAATAAATATTATTTAATCGTGTTTCATTTATTTATAAATATTTTTTAAAATTATAAATGTTTACTAGAAAATATCCATTTAGATATTAAAAACTATAAATTAAATAAAATAAAAAAAGAAGAAGGGAAAACTAGAAAAAACAAATTTAATCTCAAAAGGAATCTATAGATAAATTTGTTATTTATATTAAACAAGACATAACAAAAAATTTGAGTAAAAGTATAACAAATAAATAAGAAATCTATTAAAAAAATTTAGAAGATAATAATGATAAATAGTTTTGATTAAATAAATATTATTTAATAAATATTTAAATATTATAAATGAAATAAAAAGCTCCACTTAGAGTTTTCGCTTTAAGCATTCGTTTGGGATGAGTTGAAAAATTCAGCTTATCTACATTTTTAGCTTATTTTTATTACTATTCATAAGTTTCACTATATTTTTTGATATTATTCATGAGTCTCACTATACTATTTAACTTATTTTTTAACCTATTTTCTATACTTTCAGTAAAAAAATTTCAATTTCAGCTAAATAATTTATTCGCAAATGGTACTAAGCCCCATTCAACTACCCAGAAGGAGATGTTTCATAAAATAACTTTACACTAGTATCGACGACCTCCTAAGCAGTCAAAGAAAAAAAGAAAGAAAGAGAAAGAATTGTCCACTAAGTACTTTAATCAAAATACAAATCGAGTGGCCAAGAATATGTGGTGGCTAATGCATTTCAACTAGCTTTGATCATACCCTTTTTAGGCTTAAGACAGTTAAGTTTTGGAGATGCATTCTTAACTAAAATAGTTAAATGTTTACTGTAGTCTACTAAAGATAACGACCATTAGATTTATTAAACTAAACTTGTGGTTTGGATTGATTTATACCAACCCTTGAGTCCATGGTCAACGGCTGAGATTGTGCCCTAAATACCAAAATTTAGCAGTAAAACAAAGGGGTTTTCTTAACGCTAAAACTTAATTACATAGCACTCTATTAAATAAATCTAGGGACATACCAACTTCACAACATATTGAAGTGATCCATTGTAAGTGGTAGACACTTTTTACCCACCAATTTTTTTTCCATTGCTCACAATTGATTATTTCAGCAAATTGTAAATTAGGTGTGTCCATAATATTATTATACTCTATTACAATAATCTAAGTTTGAGGAAATTATTCATATGATATTTCCATAAATAAGTAAATCGTCATTTTAAAGAATATCATATGTTATTGTTGTTTTGTAATAGCATGTGGTTATAGGGCATGCACTAAACCTTATTTACTCTTATTTATACCATATTTTGAGTTTTTTCGCAATACACAATTCTTAATAGCAAAGACGGATTCTCTCTCTCTCTCTCTCTCTCTCTCTCTCTCTCTCTCTATATGTATATATATATATATATAAGATATATATAAAAGCTTACGTATGAGTTGAGGTCATCTCTCTCTCTCTCTCTCTCTCTCTCTATATGTATATATATATATATATAAGATATATATAAAAGCTTACGTATGAGTTGAGGTCATGTTTGGCTGAAAGAAAACACAACTACAACAACCACGACTATAAAAAATTAAATGGCAGAAATTCTTTGTGAAGATAATATAAATTCTAAATTCTTTACAGAAATTTTAATTCACCATATGGAAAGAATAGCTATACATATATAAGCTTACGTATGAGTTGAGGTCATGTTTGGCTGAAAGAAAAATACAACTACAACAACCACGACTATAAAAAATTAAATGGCAGATATTCTTTGTGAAGATATTTTAAATTCTAAATTCTTTACAGAAATTTTAATTCACCATATGGAAAGAATAGCTATATATATTGGTTAAAGGAAAATCCACACATAAATTGACTGTATGGAAAGAACCAGAGAATGACCGTATCAAGTTGACTAAAGATAAAAGTGACTTCTTAAAGAGATTTAACAACCAATTTGAACTAGACAAGGGAACTTGTCCTGAAAGTACTAGGTTCTGAAGGAAGGGTCAATGTTGTTTCCTGAAATCTTGAGAGTCTTAAGCTTAGCTCAACTGCAATCCTCCAAAAGTTGGTGTGAAAGCCTTGAAGTCAAGACACGATGGAGGACTTTCATTTCTTTTCTTTTCCCTCGTTTCGTTTTTTTAGGTTGGGATCGAGAGACTATTTGACCACACACGCTGCTTTTATTCTCTACTTTCCGAGCAATGATACACTACTGACAATATATTCAAAAAATTTGACAATTTTTTTTACACTTATTGAGTTGAGAAGGTTTTACCAGTTCTTATTTGGGCTCCTCATTCACATAATTTTTTTTATCTATTACTAACAATCTGCTACATTAGAGGGTATCAAATTTTTTGTGCCTAGACTTTCTTTTATTTTCTACTAAAATATACTTATAATCTCAACTCAAATTTCTATGTATGAGAGTGACAGAAGCTAATTATATAAGTCATTTTCTGCACTTGCAAAGCAAAGAACACATATGTTGAATAGATTAGCTGGTGGTGTGCCAACTGCCAACTATAAAAGACGGCTTTCCTTTTACACCAATGTTTGAAACTTTCCAAGTATGGACCCAGAGACCATTCAAACTCAGTGCGAGTTTAACAAGTACCATAGTTATCATAAATTCTTCTTTATAGAATCTCCAACCTATATGATTTTGTAATTTAGCATATTGGTTTGGAAGGAATGAGCAGAGGTCCAAGCGTGCATTGGGGGTGGTTGGTTTTGAGGTTTTTTCAATCCAATCTGACTTTTTTATAACTTTCTCGAATTGAGAAATTTTCAATTGTTTAATTGAAATCATTTTGTCATGCGTATTGTTTGAGAAGAAACCAATTTTTCTAAATACAGTCTCTTTTAATGTTATATTGCAGGTGGTTCGTAGTGGTTGTCTAAAGTAAAATATGACTTCTTGGATTAAAGAAAACTTTTTGTATGAAATGCAAGTAACAAATGAAAAATGAAAACAAGTAATTGAAATTCGAAGTTGCTGGATTGAAGTGACTAATCATCTCAACTCAACTTACCAAGTATTGATCTAGAGAGTATTCATGATTCACCATTCTAACCCGTGTGAGTTTAACTAATAATTAGTACCATATTTATGCTTTATTCCTGAAATCTAGTTATCATAAGTTCTTCTACATTGAATCTCTATCAACTATGATTTTAATAGTTAAAACAATAATGATAATTATGATTTTATAATTAGCATTGGTTTGTTGGGAATGAGTAGAGGTAGTGATGTGTATGGCTCAAGTTGGGTTGGTTGTGTTCATTTTGACATGACTTTCTCAGATTAAGAATTTTTCAAACCAATTCATTGGGACTCTAAAAGCAACCCAACCTGGGTTAGGTTGAGTTAATGACGAATAAGAGTCATTTTGTTGTGTCTATTAAAAAATTTATTTCCATCCAACTATTTAAATACATTGTTTAATCAATTATTATAATTTACATAATATTTCAATTTCATCAAACCTAGGTTTTGAAATACTAAATTAAATCAAACTAGTACATTTACACCTAGTTTCAAAATTCAAAATAAATTAAACTAGCAAATTTAAATAATATATATATATATATATAATTATTAAAAGCATGAGTTGGGTCCTTGGCAAAAAAGAAAAAAAGAAGAAGCATGTAATTCAAAATAAATTAAACTAGCAAATTTAAATAATATATATATATATATATAATTATTAAAAGCATGAGTTGGGTCCTTGGCAAAAAAGAAAAAAAGAAGAAGCATGAGTTGGGTCGGGTTACTTGAGTTGAAATTTTTGTCAACACTCAAACCAATTAGCTTCAAAAAAAATTTATGACTCAACCCATTAACCTATGAATGGTTTTCAACAATTAATTTATTTCATTTCAATTAATTTAATTTTCAATATTTCACCTAGAAAATGACCATTTTGCTCTCAAATTACATAATGACCCATTAAGTTGTGAATTTTGCCCCTACATTAAATATGAAATTTTATGAACATGTAAGATAACAATTTTATCCTTGGATGTGTAAAAAAGACCATTTTGCCCCTTTCAATATTTTGCTTAAAATATAAGATTTTTTTCTTAAAAGTTTGGTTTAGAAATATAAATAATACTAAACATACCCTAACCCCTTAGGTCTTGAACCTGAGAACCCACAACCCCTCGGCACTAAGTACTTAGGGAGGTGCCATTGCTATTAGACCAACATAATCATTGTCAAATATTGCTATCAACCACTAAAGCAGAGTATAGAATAATAACAAGGAATCCCAGAAAGTAAATAATTGATGTAGCTTATGAGAGATATATATCAGTTAATTCAGTATTGCATTGTGATAATCAATCAACAATACGCTAGACTGAAAAACCATTATTTCATGTTCGGATCGAACCGAGTACATGGTGGTGCACAATCATTTTGTAAGAGAGAAAGCACTGCAGGAAGAGATTAAGATGTGCCAAGCCAAGATTGCAGGCCAAGTTGTAGACATGTTCACTAAAGAACTTAGCACTACTAACTAGTAACTACCAAGTTCATAGAATCCAGGAAGCGACTTGATATAATGGCAAAAGAGAGTTTGAAATTGTTGATGATAAGTGGAGTCGTATTTGATGTCAAAGTTTCAAATCATCCATAATTTCCTTTGACATCATATTTCTCATTGATTGGTAGTAAGTTTCTTAGCCATATGTTCTTATTTGGAAAAAGATTTTTATGGTCCTATATATGATTGAAGCAATTGCACCATAAAACTCAAAATGCCCATTGTTTTGTGGACATTGAAATGGAAAAGATAGACAAAGAAATGAAGAATGACATGAACGACCGGCCAGGAAATGCCGACGTACGTAAGCTATAGGTAGAATGGGCGTCATAGTGAAGTGTGGTAGCTTTCAACCACTAATAATAAGAGGCACATCTTCACCTACCACAACCCATTTCATCATCTCCTCCTTTCCTTACCAAACCCTCTTTTTCTCACTTTTAACTTTTTTTTTTTTTCCTCATTGTGTTCAATATGGTTTTTAGTTTATTAAAACACTATTCTAAGGAAAGTATTAGTGTTCACCTTATACTATAATTTATTCATTTTCAATGCTAATGATTAGGATAACAATTGTTTATCTTAACAATAATAATGGGATAAATATAAAACCCTATTTATTTTACTAAGGAAAAAAGTTTGGTGGGGAAAATGATAGAAGAGCAAATTTAAGATATCTAAAAAAATGATCATCTAAATATATAAGCCAAAAATGACTTCATTTTCAACATTAATTGTTTTTATTATTCTCTCTACGTGGTTTTCAAACTTACTTGGTTGGTTTGTGTAAAACTAAGAATCTAGGTGGAAGTAATACATAATGCCAATCTTGGGTCTTAAAGCTTGACTTGTTCTCCTTCATCACGGCCAAATAAATTAAGCTTGACTTATTTGTCATAGTAATCAAGCGTGAAGTTAAAAAATTTGCTTCACTTGGTTGGTGAGCAAAGCTTGGAAAGCTTCCTAATAAAGCTAAATGTGGAAATCCATTCAATTTAACATGCATTTCTCAAGGCACTTTCATTATCTTATCACTCTTTCTTTTTCATTTTTTAAGTGCTTGATCAAATGTGAAAGGAAGGCCTACTAGAATTCTAAAATCCTAGTGGATTAACTCCTTTATTGACTAGCTATACCTTAAATAAAACATTAATGTAGACAAATTTGAAAGACTATCGCATCTTACTTTCATATAATATATACACATGTGCGCAGTGGCGGAGCCAAAATTTTAGTTCAGAGGGGGCAAAATTAAAAGATATTATTTAAAGTGAAATTGATCTAAAACATATTAATCGATAATAATAATAATAATAACAAAATAAATAAACAATTGTAAGACAATAAATATATTTCATATCATTAAAATAAATTTAAAAAAAAATCAATTCATACTACAAAATTTACAATAAAATGTTTACAAACTGATATGGTAAAAATGTTATTAGTGTTACTTAAACAATATATAATAAATAAATGTTTGAAATTATTTTTTGTAATTGGTGATATATCAATTTATAATATATAAGTAGTAAAATTTGTAGTATCTCTAACATTAATAGACAATAAAATATTGTAAAGAGTATCATTACTAGTGAAAATGGTGAAAAAAATAATAGAAAAGAAAAAAAAATTGTGAAGCAGGTGCCAAACTTGGGACAAGATAAAAGCTACCTACAAGGACAGAAAAATAGGTGACAAGATGGAAGTTTGAGACAACTTTTTTTTGCTTTCTTTTTTCTTGTGTCAGAGCCACTTTGTTTCAACCAAGTGGGAGTCCTTTTTTTTGTTTTTTCTCTATACGTGGAACTACTTAAGAATTAAGGTTACATATACATGAAAATTTTAGGAGTCAGGGGGGGCGGGTGCCCCCCCTCGCCCCCCTCTGCCTCCGCCCCTACATGTGCGACACACTTTGTACCCATATCTAATATTCGATAATGTATTTGACAACACATAAAAAGAAAGTTTGTGGGTATAACTTTTGTGCCACAACTTTAATCATAACTTTAATATGGTTGATTACGAGTGATATAATATTTAATAAGTGAGAAAAGAGTAGACAGTCGCGTTTAGTCAACTACTAAGCATCCAATATAACAGTATATACCTCAATAGAATATTTGCGCATAAAACTATGCAGCCAATATAGCGGCAACAATGTACAATTTGATTTTACATAAATAAGAGTGGGGCCTAATATTAATGGGATATACAGATAAAATGTTGATAAAGGCATATGCAAAAGTAAACAATAAACCATAGAAATTCAGGCAAAAAGACATGGCTTCCACACAAAGATGCAGATATCTTAAAAGCTTCTTTCAACATTTGCTTATGAAATATATACTTTATACTGGAAATGTATGAGTCTTGCATGGAAAAGAAAATGATACGTTTATGCATAAGAAGTCCTGTATATTGACAGAAGGGTAATACCGTAACAGCACTCCATTTGATGCCTAAGGCTGAGGGGTATGTTTAGAACTCCAGTTCTTTCTCTTTCTCCTTCTCCTTCTCATTTGAATCTATTCTATACTATTTATAAGAAAATTCTCCTTTTTGAATTAGACTTTTATATGATTCAAAAATACCCATAAACCTTACTTTTAACAGAGAAAAAACTTGAGAACAACTCGGTAAAAATATATATTCAACTTCACTTAAATTTCCTACAAAGTAGAACATTATTCTACTAATCAATGTCTTCAAAACAAACATATCCATTTTTTTAAAGGAAAATTATGACACTAAAAAAAAAAAAAAAAAAAAAACCTCATTGCACGCACAAAGTACGTGTGATGAGACTAGTTTATAATAATAATAATTCTATAGTTAGGATAAGGGATTTAAACTTGAATGTCTCCATTGAAAATACTAAAAATTGTCTCATGTATAAAATAAATTAAAGAACAAAATTTAGGTACAGTAACTTAAGGGGTGTTTGGTTCATTGTGATGTGTACTTAATGTGATGCACATTACGATAATGTAATATTAAAGTTTTTGGTTTATTTTATTTTTTCTAATATTATCATTGTGGGGATAAAAGCCCAAATTTATATATTGGGCCTTGGGCCCTATTTAAAGATGTGTGTGCATATGAGGAGGAGTAAATGATTAGGAAAGACCCCAGACTGGAGAACCACGCAAGTAAATGATAGAGGAATATAGTCCGAGGAAGGTGTCCTCCTCGGATATAAGGAATAGCGGTCAAGCAAATACCTGGGCGGTTTAGGTGACCTTCCTGGCAATTCCAATGATAAGGATGAACTTCAGGCACGAATAAAGATGATAAGAATAGAGAAATATTTGAAGGAAAATCTGCTACCACCACATTAAATGCATTGCAGCAACTTTTCTGGCCGCATTTATGTGGAGAAGACCCCTGAATAGTACAGTCTCAGCTGCCAGCACTCATGGAGAATCAAAGAAGGTACCTGATAAGACATATACTCGAGTGAATGCTTAGATGAAAAACAAGTGGACGATCAAGATAGTGGAAAAGAAAACTATATAAATGTAAGAGAGACCTCTCAGGAGAGGATGATCAGAAAAAAAGAGAGAGGAAGAAAAAACGAAGATTTACTGTAGTTCTAAGAATTGTATTAAATTTTAAAACAAAAGTTTATCTCGTCGAAGATCAGTTTATTCAAGTTTCAAGTTTGTTTTTGCACTTGTTCATCTTTTAAACCTTAATTAAACGTTGTTTAATTCACAATCAGCCCAACTCTTTCACCCACTCTCTACAAATTCATTGTATTGGACTTGTTGGACTCATATTCCATATCTTTTGGGCTTAGGCTACAAATCTTGACCCTACAACCATAATCTAAAATTACAAAATATATCACATCACCTTAATTTCATTACATTCCTAAACAATGTAATGTTGTATTATAGTATTGAGATTATATTAATGTAATATTACAATAATGTAATATTACGGTGTAATGTAACATCACTATGAACTAAACACTCTCTAAGTGTAATCCATTAAATTCTCCAATTAATTTCAAAAACATGGTTGTATTGATAAATGAAATACAAACACCTAATAAGAAGAATTATGACTATATATTATGCATGAGAAACCTTTTCCAACTGATTGTGATCGATAGTGTCTTTCATCACCTGTAATTAAAATAGCGGAGCCATTAGTTGCATTTAAATGTTGTAGGGCATATAAGTTTGGATTGATGTTGAATGTGAATTAAAAAAAAAAAAAATCCATTAGTTCCTAGAAAGTTGGATATACGGTTAACAAAGAGAGATGTGTCCTTTCTCTATTTATTATAGAAAGTTGCTTGAACTTTAAGAAATACAAATTTTATGACCAAAGAGAGCACAAAATTAGTTGGACAAAATTTTGGATTTCATTGATTTTGTTAAAGTAGTTGGACAAAAGATCAAATAAGTAAATGCAATTCGTAGAAAATCAGACACAATACTTAATTATACTTGTCATTTAAGATACTTGTGGGAGGAACGAATCTTTCTCCAATCAGGTATTGTTCACTTTGAAAATGGACCGAGAAGCCAATGTCACCCTCACGAATTTGTTCAATCACATATCAGGGAGAGATGTCTCTCACCCTTCCTTAGGCCAAGTGCTTATAAGGTAAGAGTGGGAGGTGTCTCTCTCCAATGTAAAATTGAACAAATTCGTGAGAGTAGCATCGGCTCTTCAGCCCATTCTCAAAGTAAACAATACTTTATTGGAGAAAAATTCGCTCTTCCCACAATACTCATTTTTTATTAGCATTATTTAAGAGCTTCAATTAAATGGTAAAAAAAAAAAAAAAAAGTTAAGAACTATGACTTAAAGACAGGTGACAAGATTACCAAGGAACACAACACAAGCAACGTGTTAAATACTATAAAAACAGACAATTTGGGTGTCTTTCACGATTGAAGAATCTAATCTAATTGCCATCCAAGTTAGACTTTTATATTGATTCTCAAAAAGAAAAAAAGAAGAAAAAAAAAAAATATATATATATATATAGAGTTTTGTATTTATTAAAATAAGCCCCCACTTGGGAGAGAGCACACCTAAATATATTAAGGTCCATCAATCGAGACTGGCTTGACTGGCTAATGAATTTTAAAAAAAAAAAAAAAATCGTATGATCAAGAACCATAATTTTTGACAAAAGATAGGACAAAGAACAACGTTAGAGATGAACTAAATAGCATAATAAATAGTATAGAAATAGAATATATTTATATCTATACCATTCTCCTTGAAAGAAAGAAGTCCATAAATTTTTTTTCCTGGACCAAATTTCCCAAACAATTATAACATAAACAGTTTGTGCGGATGGTATTCACACTTACACGTAGCCACTAGCCACCAAAAACTTTATGGCTTCACATCAATTTTTTTTATCACCTTCTATTACATACACCTAACACCAACATTTCTTACCTGCTTTTAGATCTGCTTTCCAATCCATCCTTCAAATTAAAAAAAAAAAAAAAAGAAAAAAAAAAGAAATATAATTCGAAACCAAAAAAAAAAAATTTAAATGAAATTTCTTTTTTTTTTTTTTTTTTTTGTGCAAAACGATAATAACATTTGTTAAGAGAAGAATCGGAGCAATTTCGCTAATCTCCACCGGAGGGACACCAAGGCGTCATATCCATTGGATAACTACCCAACACTCGCAAAAACGTCGTGAACTCCTGAACCTCAGCCAGCGCATTTTGGGCTCTAACGTCAGCCATAGACGCCTCGAAGTCCACATAAAACATGTACTCGAAATGCTTCGCGGTCCCCACATTCGCATCGTCCACCAACCTGATCGGACGGTTGCGGTGCGGCCTCGACTCGATCTTCGTCAGGCTGATGTTCCTGAACGCGAACGCCGACAGGACCTTGAACAGGACCGAGGTCCCCTTCTCGTGCGCGAACACAATGCTGGTCTTGAAGGGACGGTCGGTACGAGGTATTATGGGCTCCCGGGCCAGCATCACGAACCGGGTCACGTTGCTCGAGTCGTCCTGGATTCCGTCGGCGAGTATGTTCATCCCGTAGAGACCCGCGGCGCGTGCGCTCGCTATCGCCGCCGTGTCCCGGAGGTTGTTGGCGGCGACGAACTCGGCGGCTCCCGCCGTGTCGTCGACGGCCTCGCGCGCGACGTTGAGGCCGAGTTTCGTGAGGGTGAGTTCGCACTGAGCCAAGGCTTGCGGGTGCGAGATGACTCGGGTCAAGTACTCTTTTCGGACCCCCGGTAAAGCCAAGAGGCAGTGGTGTACTGGTAACTGTACCTCGCCGACTATGTGGAGGCGGTGGCGGAGTAAGAGATCGTAGTTTCTGTGAATGGAGCCGCCGAGCGAGTTTTCGATTGGGAGCACAGCTCGATCGGCGATCCAAAGCTCCACGGCTTGGAAAGCCACTTCGAACTGGTCACAAGGAATGGCTTCGCAGTTCGGGTAAGCTTTTCCGGCCGCGGCTTCAGAGTACGCGCCGGGGACACCTTGGTAAGCAACCCGGAGCTGCGACCCGTGCATCGGAGCCGGCGACAGGTCTGTGATAGTTAACGGCTTCGCCGGCAGCCTGCTGTTGTTGTTGTTGTTGATGTCCGCGGCTGCGAGGTCAGTTTTGTTCTTGTCGGTGATGGGAACGAGGTTGAGATCGATGGTCTTGTGGCCGTTAACGGCGGCGATATGGTCGGCTGAGCCGTCGGAACCGGTTCCGGATCCGGGCTTTTCAGTCGGTTGTTCTTTGGAAACGACTTTACTGGTTAAGATAGCGCAGGAGCTTTGCCAGTCTGCTCGACTCAAACCGACGCCGTTCGGGAAGTTGACCGAGTCGGATCGGTAAACGCATTTGATTGAGGCGAGTCGGAACGGAGCGAGTCGCGGGCGAGTTGTCCTGATGAAGGACTGCGAAGGAGGAGCAATAGCCTGCATAGTTGTTGTTAGTGGAAATAATTGAAAACAAAAGGTGGAATAGGAAAGAGAGAGAGGCTGTTTCGGTTTGTGTTTTTTTTTTTTTGTTTTTGTTTTTGGTGTTTTTTTTGGTGTTTTTGGTATTGTTTAGATTTGTAAAAAGATAATTGAAGCTTGTTGTTCTCTGAAATGAGAAACGTCAAGCTGAGAAATAAAAGAGGGGTTATTGGGTTTATATATTAAGAGGAGAGTAGGAAGAGTAGTACACAAGATGGTAGTCTGGTCAATCTCACACCTACCCCCATACACGGTACAGCCCCTCCGGACTCCCCCAACTCTCTCTTTTATTTTTTTCCTACTTTCATGTTTTCTCTCTTCTAAGTTTTAACACTTTAGCTTGGTCTAAATTTGGCAACTTATTAAAAACTAATTTTTTTTATTTAAATTATTTTGAGTAATGTTATAAATATAAACTATTTTATAATATTTTTATAGATTATTGATGTAACAAATTTTTACTAGTTCTAATATGAACTCATAGTTCTAATATGAACTCATCGCTAATGTCACATTTTTACTTACAATAACTAAATTAGCAGTTTGTAAAAATGTTGTAAAATAATTTGTGTCTGTAGCATTATTCAATTATTTTTGTGATAATATGTTAGTAGTATGTAAACTTGATGTAGTAAGTTTGCTTTCCAAATTTATTATATGAGTCTTAAAAAAAAATGTTTCCATACAAGTCTTATAAAAATCTTTGTTTCTAAAAAACAAAGGAAAAGTAAAGTCTTATAAAAGTCTTTGTAGGGTCTAATTTCTTGACGTAAACCCAAAGACAATTAATTTGTAGAGTATGGGTCGAAGAACTAGAGTTGACAAGGGGTTCACAGCAAAGGATTATCACTCTTTTTCTTATTTATTGATCAGTTTCCCATACATTCCATGCCCCGTTTCAAACCCTCTCCCTCTATTATATAGCCACTCTCACTTTCATCTCTACCGTCCACGTGCTCTCCATCCATGAACTTGCTCAAGTACCTGTCACGTCAGGCAGCTTCTTTTCATCTCTGTGTGAGTGGCGGTAGGTTATGAAGCACTGTTCAGAGGTCTTCTCCACATAAATGCGGCCAGAAAAGCTGTTGCAATGCATTGAATACGGTGGCTGCAGCCTTTCCCTCAGATATTTCCTCATCCTTATCGTTCCTGAGTATGTTTTGAGCTTATCTTGATCAGGTGGAGTCCTCGGACAATCAATCAGGCTTTTCCCCTACTCAGTTAGTCTCCGATATCATATCAAAGTAAAATATCTTCCTCGGACAAGTGATGTCCTCCTCGGACTGGAGATATCATCCTCGGACAGCGTTGATTCTCTACAGGAGGATTCCGCTTCACTCTGGGCCCTGCACTCTCCGCATCTTCATCTTCGGATGTGAAACAGTCCTCTCCTGGGTATTCGGCCCATTAACTTGGGCCTGACCCCCTTATCCCCCACAGTCTTTATAATAAAATTGGTATAAATTTTGTTTTATTTTGAAATCAAAAAACCTAAAACACTAGTATTCGTGAAGACGATTACACGAAAAGGAGAGGTGGAAAAAAAAAGAAGTTTTCCTTCTATTCTTTTTACTTTTGGAAAAGATTTTAATAATGCAACAAAGAAAATTCAACAGGCATTATGAAATCTCTCCACAAAAAAAAAAAAAAAAAACAGGCATTATGAAATTGAAACGTGTTGTTGGAGGTAAATTACAAATGATTTTTGTGATTTATTTCCTCATTAATTGGATAAAAAAAAAAAAAAAAAAAAGTGCATGGGGAGGTATCACTTTGACCAACATGTCTAGATATTTTTGTTGTAACCTACCAATTAATAAATAAGTCATCTTCCTCCAATTATTTAACCAGATACACAGTTAGTCTAATCTCTAATATTTAAAAATTTGCTACATTAGAGCATCAGCATCCAGATTTTATATCCTATTTTATTTTACCATCCTGAAAAGCTACTTTATTAATTATACTATATTATTTTACAATACATCCAGCATCCCAATTTTTATTTTCCTATTCTACTCATTAAAATAATATTTCTATACAATAAAATAATATATCCCACAATTTCTATCATTTACAATACAACACATTATTTATTCTTTCTCTCTCTTTATTTTTGTTCAACAACCACAATCACCACCACTGCCGCACTACACACACCTGACACCACCACCCATAATCTATCGTCAACACCAAAAAAAAAAAAAAAAAAAATCCCAAGCAGCAAACCCACGCCGCCACCCACTAACCCAAAACCCACTCCAACGGAGCCACAGACACCCACCCCACCGTCGGCCCACCAGCCACAACTACTTCCACCACCTCCACCGCCGGCCCACCAGCCACAACCATAAACCCCAATAGCTAAACCAAAAAATAAAAAAACACAGTTTAACGCCAACACAGCACCACCAACACAAATTGAGGAAAAAAAAACCCACCAGATCACTGCCACATCCACCGAGCGAAACCATCATTAGCGATCTTGAGTGAAACCATCATCAACGACATTAGCAACCCACCAATCTCCACCGAGAAACCCACCAATCTGCACCAATCCGTACCCACCCCAATTGTACGATCCAGCCGCCTCTCTCTCCACCAATCCCCACCACACGTCCATCATCCACTCCGACACTCTTCAACGCCTGCAAACTCGCATTCATTGCTTTCCACCTATTCACCGCGTTGTTCATCATCACGCTATCCAACGGCATCATCATGGAGAGATCGGCTCGTGTCACAGAGAGATCAGCTCGGAGTTACGGCGAGAGCTCCGATGTGGTGCGTGGTGCTCAACGCCATGGAGTATCTGAGAGTGTGATAGAAAAGAAGGAGAAAGAGAGGAAAGTGTGAGACCATGAGAGACAGAGAAAGACGGAGAGATAGATGAGAGATGAGAGAGAAAAAAAAAGCCAAATAAAATATTAATATTACTTTTGGCATAGTGCTACAGTGCCATCTTACATGTAAGATGGCACTGTAGCACTATGCCAAAAAAATTTGCAATTTCTCACTTTTGGCCTTCTAGCTGCTGGGTGTATTTTGGGCCAAAATGCCAAATGTTGATTGCATTTGACATTTACAAGGCCGGCTTGGGATGCTCTTTTTTTTCGAAATATCCTATAAAAGGTACATATTGTCTTAAGAGAGTAACACTATTTACGTCTCAACCATTTTTTTTTTTTTGGAGAAGAATTTACATTTCAACTTGGTCATACTCAATTTCAGCTAATATTTCATGTTATAAGATGTGTTAAAGCACCAACAATGTAATAACTTCAAAAAAAAATTCTTTATCTTGAGGCAAAACACAACTTTTATGAAATATTATTATTTAAAGCTTAATTTTATCAATTATAAATTATTTATTATTTATTAATTTATGTTCATAGGAATAACAAATTTTGAATGGTAAGTAAAATCTATACTTGTAATTATTAGAGTTTAAATATATAAAAAAAATAGATATTTACTAAAAGCTTTCATGGATGACTTTTACCACTACCACTCCCACCCATTATAACTTTGGATGTAATGTTTTGTCTAATATTGTATCATTGTAAATGTTCACTCAATTGAAGGATTCTATTTTGAGTGGGTCAATCATCTTCAATAAACTTTAGAGAATGATAAGAAAATATCCTTGTAGAAAAACGTGTACTCTATATATATTTTTTTTATATAAATATTAGTATTAATTTTATTACAAAATATTTATATACTAATATGTAATCTTCAATGGGTCTTAAGTAGGGGTGTCTACGGGTCGGGTTTGTGCCCAACCCGCAAACCGACCCGTAGAGATCGGGTAGACAGATTTTTCACCCCCAACCGACCCGTTAAGAGGGTCGGGTTTCGCGGGTTGGTTTTCCAGCAGGTGACATTGGTTTCGGCCTCACCCGAAACCCGATGGAAAACGCAGAGAAATGGCCAAAATCGGTGAGATCTCGCCCGATGTGGCCAAGACCCGTGAGGATTTCGTCAGGTCCGTTGAGGATTTCGTCAAATCTGATGATTTTTCCCCCAAATCCTACCGAGAATCGCTGGATCTGGTGTATCTATGCCGGATCGGATTGTTTTGGTCGCCGAAATTTGCCAAATCAAGCTAAAAACTCGCCGGAATCGCTGGAGAATTCACCAGAATTTGATGGGGTCGGGCGGGTCGGGTTTCACGGGTTTTGAACGAGGGGACTCGAAACCGACCCGCCGGTGTCAGGTTTTGGAGCTCGGGACCCGCGGCTGACCGCCGGAGCAGTCGGATCGGGCGAACGCCGGTCGAGTACGGGCGGGTTGGGCGGTTTTCCGGGTGAGTTGGACAGCCCTAGTCTTAAGGGCATGCCACAACCTTGGCAACTCACACACAAGGCATGCCATGGTTACGGCTGCGTGCCTATGCCAGACTACTATGGCTTAGGCAGTGTGCATGTGTGCATGCCATGGCCTTGATTGCGTGCTCACGCCGGGTTGCCATGGCCTAGGCACTGTACACACGTGTATGTCATGCCTCGGCTGCGTGTCCACGTGTGGCTACCACGGCTTAGGCAACATGAAAGCAGAGATGCCATTGCCTTGATTGCGTGATCACACGGGCTGCCATAGCCTACCATTGCACGTTCTCCCGTACGGTATTGGAACCGATATAAGAATGTATGGGCTGCCATGGCAGTGGTAGCGTAAACGTGAGCATGCAAAATATAATTAATTAATTTTTTAATCAAAATTTTATATCGTATTCAAAAATTGACACATCCATTTATAAAAAAAAAAAATCCCTTTCACATGCAATACTTTATTTATTTTTATTATTTGATGTGCGGATAAATGAGTATATATATATATATATATATTCTATTAGGACATATAATAGTCATGCGTAGCTCTATTAGTATTACTAACATCTGTTTTTGCTCTATCACAAGTGATATTTTACCTGATAGGGGCAGCACATGATAGGAAGTGTTGGAGTTTTGGGTTGGTGGAGGACATGGGAATGACTCCCACAGAGATAGAGCGAGATGGGGCTGTTTTAACTTTGAAGGAATATGAACCTAAAATAGAAAATGTATTTTGTATCAAATGATAACATATCATCCATATTAAAACACAATAAATGAGAGATATATATGTAAAAATAACTATCTATTAACATGTCTTTCATTGGTTAATAAAATAATTATTTTTTGTTGATATATTTTACAATTATTAAATTTTGATATTACAAAAAGAGAGGAAGCACAAAATGTGAGGGAGGGAGAGGGCCACACATTCTGGCGGATAAGACTTTAGGACCCTTTATCTCATTTCTACAGGATTGTGCTTATTTTGGTCCCTAGCTACATGCTATAGATTTTAGTTCATTTTTATTTTCTCTACAGTAAATCTTTCTATCTTCGAATTTTCACTGCAAATTTCTCAGTTTCACGTGTGCAATTAATAAAGGCATTGTCATCTGCATTTATGTTATATCATGAATTTAAGCAGTTTTCCCCCGCTTTTTCGGTGTAAGAAAAAGTATGAAGTCAATTGCATCTTTTCCTTTTTCAAAAATAAAATAAAAAGGCAAACAGATATATAAATGCTATAATTTTTTTTTTTGACAAGATAAATTCTATAATTCTTTGGTTGTATTTTGTGAGAATTCACAAGCGATTCCCCCCCTAGCGATTCCCCCCCCCCCCCCCAAAAAAAATAAGACCAAGACTTGGTACAAATAATCTCTGGACAATATATTTGTGACAATAAATTATATTATTAAAATTTAACATATAATAAATCAAATTATATGCAAATGACTTTTACATTTTACTCATATTTCTTAAATGATATTGGACCCTCATTTATCAAACTCTCAAGTATAATAATAAATAAATAATATGTGATGCCCTAAAAGAGTGGGTTCCTAAAGTTGAAAGTCTTCACAGGTAGACCAAAAATAAGGAAAAAAAAAAAGATGCAATG
This sequence comes from Quercus suber, assembly GCF_002906115.3. NCBI lineage: Eukaryota > Viridiplantae > Streptophyta > Magnoliopsida > Fagales > Fagaceae > Quercus > Quercus suber. Next base: position 881,262 of record NW_027069530.1, on the reverse strand, counting down.
ATTGATGTCGCTTAGAGAAATTAACTTTCAATGCCCACACATTGTTAAATATATAGACTCTATATATAGTAAGCACTAAATCGACTGCACAAACATAATAACAAAGTAGTTAATTTTTAAATTAGAAATGAAGGAAATAAAATTAATCACACTGAAATAAAAATTGAAGGATCAAATTGTAAAAACTCTCATAAGTTTTTGATAGAATTCAAGTAAAATTTTTTGAACATAATCCACATGCATGAGACACCATACATGATGTCATTATCATCGAACTATCACTTCAAAAATTTACATTTGTTTTGATTGATTTTGGAGTCTCTCAAACAAAACAATTATCTGAATTAATTCTTTTATATCATTATGTAATACTTACTTTTCCGGCTCCCCTATGAAATTCAAAACTGAATACATATTAAATCTCATAATTTAAGAATATATAATAGCCAACAGAAAATCTATAATCTAAGAGAGCACATAATTAAAGGCAAAAGATTTTTTTTTTCCCTTTTTAGGGTAACAAAGGCAAAAAAGTTGATTCAATTTATGTTAGGAGTCATAATTCATGTGATAGAAATGAGTGTTTCTCATAGAGTATTGATTATTTTCCCAAGACTACCATTTATGTGCTCCTAAGTTATGCATGCTTATCCGACATATTGTAAATGAGTCAAGCCCTAAAGCATTCAATTTTGATTCACTTATTTTGCTATCAAACTCAATTGTAATTGAATTCAATTTTTATGATTAAACTTAGCTCATTAATTTTCCAAACAAGATTTGAACTTATTCAGAAATTATGTGTTGGTACCATAAGTATGATTGAGTAAGTGAGTATGCTTCTTCTCTAAAATGATAGTTAGTCAAAGAAATTTATTTCTTATCTATTTTTAGGGTAATTGTGTTGAACAAACTACTTGGATCTTATCTAATTTGGCTATTCAAGCGACTTGATTTATTTAGATTGTATGATATTCAACTTAATCTCAATCTTGACCAACCACAACTTGATTAAAATCATTTTTTATATTGAGACATTTTGATTTGTTTTAGTTATGTAAATCTGCAACTCGATTATGAGCTACATTAGTCATAAGTTGATCAAGGTGAGTGTTTAGTATAGAGAACATCTCTCACATTTCCTTATGATGCAGATTGGTTAAGGGAGAATAAAATACTCTTTCCTAGTGGAATTATGATTTATTTTCTTTTACAAGTTCAATTAAAATACTTTTCCTAGTTGAATTAGGATTTTAATTGTTTTTATTTTCCTAATTAAATTGTTTTTCTTTTCTCAGGTAGAAGTAGGTTTATTATTTCTTTTCCTAAAAGGAGTAGGAGAAGTTATATTTCTATAATTACTCTTTATAGAGCAGCTGATTATTGTTATGTGTTGATTAATAAAAGCTTGTTAGAGAGGGTTTCTCTATAATTTTGCCTACTAGCCTTACTGATGCAGTGTAGGCATGTAGAAGCAGAATTTGTAACACACAATTACTACAATTCTTTCACAAAACCTAAGTTCCACAAGAACACTAGGCTAGTAGGCAAAATAATAGAGAAAACCTCTGTAACAAGCTTTTATTAATTAACACATAACAATAATCAAGCTTTTATTAGTCAACACATAACAATAATCAACCGCTTTATAAAGAGTAATTATAAGAATATAATTTATCCTACTCCTTTTAGGAAAAGAAATAATAAACTTACTTCTACTTGAGAAAGGAAAAACAATTTAACTAGAAAAACAAAAACAATTAAAATCCTAATTTAACTAGGAAAAGGATTTTAATTAAACTTGTAAAAGCAAATAAATTCTAATTCCATTAGGAAAGAGAAAACAACATAAAATATTAAAATATTTTATTTTCCCTTAACCAATCTGCATCATTCTCTCGGGGTTAGGGAAAACTTGTCCTTAAGTTTTGTGGCAATCTTCCACGATCAATTGGAACCCTGAATAGTCCTCTCCATCCTATTCTTCTGTGCAAGACAAGATGAATCAATATGCTACTTATCATTCTTTTCTCATTCATAATAAATCTTGATGTTTGAATTTTTATTCTTGACCTCTTTTGCCACGGTGGGATACACAAAGCAAGTATTAAAAAGGAATCCATGCACACATCCATAAATTTCATATTGCCTCCTCCACAAAGATTACTTAAAATCACTCGTTCAAGCCTCTTGTTGACCTCTATCAATTCTTGTTCAATAAAATCCTCCCATAAGGGATCAATAACGTTTTCCATTAATCTTTCCAAATTTATGTTAACTGTATTACCAAAAAAATTTGAGAGAAGCTCATCAGTCCCAATGAAATCATAGTGTTTAATGTGTTCAAGTTCAAGCTTTAGTAGATTGAAACTTCGTTTATCAATTGAGAACTCGTCTACTACTGACAAATCATTTGTGCTAACGTATGATTGTAATCAGTAAAATTAATAACCTTTTGTTTTTGAATGTCGAAAGTCTCATCAACAGTGTGAGTTATGGGCTCATCTCGTATGTATATGACTTTATTTTTATCATGCTCAATTTTGTCTCCTTGACTAAAATATTCAGGATATTCATCATAAATTAGTGGAGAATCCCAATTTATTGCACAAATCCTTTCAATGTATTCATCATTCTCTTAATTTGATATCGTAGTCCTCCTCGATATCGAGGTCCTTCTCCTCCTCCACATAACATCGATTTGGATGGCAATTTTGAGGTTGATTTCCAATGGCTAAGGCGGTGAGCTAATTTTGAAAGTGCATCAAACCACTCTTCTATTTGTTGAAAGAATGCCTTTAATTGCGCATTGCGTGCAACCTCATTGCGTTCATACATGTCATCTATGGCAACAAGTCTTTCCCCATGTGCTTCTCTCTCTTTGTGTCATGGTAGGAACCTTGCTTGGCTTTGATACCAACTGATGCAGCGTAGGCGTGTAGAAGCAAAATTTATAACACATAATTACTACAACTCTTCCACGAAACCTAATTTTCACAAGAACACTAGGCTAGTAGGCAAAATAATAAAGAAAACCTCTCTAACAAGCTTTTATTAATCAACACATAACAATAATCAACCTCTCTATAAAGAGTATTTATAGGAATAGAATTTCTCCTACTCCTTTTAGGAAAAGAAATAATAAACCTACTTGTACTTAAGATATTAAAAACAATTTAACTAGGAAAAGAAAAACAATTAAAATCCTAATTCAAGTAGGAAAAAGATTTTAATTGAACTTGTAAAAGCAAATAAATCTAATTCCACTAGGAAAGAGAAAACAACATACTCCCTTAACCAATTTGCATCACCTTAAGTATACATTTTTGCAAGAAACCAAACTTTAGCTTCTAGCCACTCAACGTGTGGATTGTCCGGTAACGTGACTTTGATATCAATTGCAATGTGTGCATGTCTGACAAAATGGACAATATCACAACATAAAAAAAGAGGCAATATTCTGTTTTCTTCGAAGGAAACTAACCTCTAAAGTGAATCCTCGCTCAATAATAAGATTTTGTTATTCAACATCAAACTATATAAATAGACGAATTTACAAAAATATAAGATTCTCAAATCCAGAAAGAAAATCTTTATCTACTACATAGGTTGATTCAAAAACTAACAAAATAATACAATCTTATTTTTTGATAATCAACATATATATAATACAATCTTATAATAATAATAATAATAATAATAATAAAAAGACATAAATTAGTAGCACACACGATTTTAGTTTGCATCATGATCATGACCTCACAAGCTTTTACTATGGGCTATGTTTTTCTTTAGCAACTATAGTGCCACGTATCGATCCCACCAACTTCTGTAGGGTATACCTTTAAAACCAAAACTCTTGTTTGCATTCAGACAGGTTCTCTTTGTTTCCTTCTCTGTGTTTGGTGTGGCGGCAGCCAAGTCGATTAAACAACTCTGTCATGTTTGAAATTTGAAAATAAAAAAGAGAGTGAGTATTTTAGAGATTAAAAGAGTTCATATATTATTGTTGTAAGAGATTTTTTGTCATATTGTATTGTTTCCAAATCACATAAATCCTTATATTTTCTTTGTAATAGTTCTGTTTCATTTTTTATTTTTAATAAACTCATATATAGTCACGTCATTTCTCATGCGACCCATGTCTCCTCAGCAAAAATTTGATACCTACTAATGAATCATGACGATGAAATTGGACACAATACGTCAGGCACTTAGCGCACACACCTGTTGTCTTTGAAATCATAGCTACCGACTTTGTTAATGTGTCAAGTTGAGAAGCCATGGTAAAAGTTATATTCTAGATAACTTTTGACTTTACTAGTTAAAACTTTCCAAAATTTCAATTCCTACGGTTCATTTTTTTCTTTATTATATTAATCATTATATTTTAAATTGTGTTTATTACATATAAATTGTTGCACACATCCAATTTCTAAATCGAAATCGAAACTTAAAATCACAATTTTTAAATCATAACTTTAGGTCATGGTTTAATTCAAAATTGAAGTGCATATAATAGCTTTTGTACAACAAGTATTACCCTCATATTTTTATTGTTTCCTAAGGGTTTTTTTTTTTCTTTTTTTTTTCAATTCAAATTACATGAGATTTTAATGGTGAAGGTGAAATGAACCCACCAAACCATAGCAATCAGCAAAAAACGAATGTTTGTATTACAATTGTGTCAATAATTATAAAGCTTGGGGGTGAAATCAATAATTAGCGGAGTTAACCTTGATTGAATTACACGATAGCAGTTGAAGTAGGTGAGGATCTGTGAAGAAATTTCTTGCCAACCACCAATTCATCAATTAATTTATTTTTGTACATTAATACTATTAGATAGAAAACATACTCTCTCTACCTACGAAACTACCCTAACACGTTTTTCATGTTCTCATAGATTTTCCAAACACTTGCGTTACTACTACACATGCACCATTCCACAGGTCTTTCTTTTTAATATAAACAAAGTTTTGTCTACTTTTTACTAGTCGTCGAAGGAATCTACAACATTGTCCATTTCTTACCCGATATTTTTTCTCTCTTGTTACTAATTAATATATATATATATATATATTGTGGGCTGTATATATATTGTTTTAATAGAGAAAGTGATGGACCTTTGATATAGCATAATTTCCAATTAAATGTGGTTATAATAGAGAAAGTGATGGACCTTTTATATAGCATAATCTTCAATTAAATGTCGTTAATTAAAAGTAGACATTGAGAGAAAGAAATGGACCTTTCTTTTGGCCAGTAGCACAATACTACGCATATTTAAAGGATGTCTTATTTCACAACCATCCAAAACCAAAAAGCTTGACTTTTTATCTTAGAACAGTGTATATGAAAGTAGATTACAAAAATGGACTAACAAAGAACGAGACGTGAACTTAACAAACAAGAATATAAAGGGTGAACTTATAAGCTTCGATCATTAATTGATGCTGCCCTCAAGAAATCTTCAAGATAATTATTTTAGCAGCTTAGGAAAGAGTCATTGCACAATCATAGCAGCAGAAAAATATTGCCTAGTTTGTGAAGCTATGTGAAGCCTAGTTTGTGTTTGATAGAAATATTGTCTTGGATGATTTTTTTTTTATTTTCGCATATTTTCTCTATTATTTGCATCTCATTTATCTACAAATTGGTTAAATTCGTAACAGATTTAAGCTCCAATAATGCTTTAAAATTTTCTCATTTTAATATGAATTCATCTGTTTACACTTCCACTTTTCTTTAGGGACATAGAAAATGCTATTCTTTTGAAAGTTCATACGAATTTCAATCCATAAATTATTAGATTGTACCATGTTCCATGTGCTAAACACATGCGTTCACATTTATATATTCATCTAAATAAGGAAAGGAAGACTTACAGTTAGTCATGGAAAAATGTTAGATAGTAGTACGTACTATCAGATAAGATTTTATACTTACTTGTCAACGATAGCCCTAGCTAGTCGTGCTCCATTGTTAGATATATATATATATATATATAAGCAAGCTCAGACCTCAGGTTTGTTGATTGAATGAGTTTTTTTTTGTAAATCCAAGAAGGGAAATATTCAAGAAGTTCTATTAGCAGTGTAGGTAATGCTGCCCAATTATTGAATTTCCACCATTCATTTAGCTTCCCTCTTGCCTCTTTCCACATTCTAAAACTTTTACTAGTGCAGGAAAAAAAATAGAGCCTAAGTTGAAGAACTATGGACAGTCAAATAAATGCTCTCTATGTCTCAGAATTTGGCTGTGAATACATTTTACCTGTTGATTATCAAAAGACCAAAGTAGCAAAATACATTTTACCTGTTGATTTTCTGTTTACAAAAGACCTCCAGGTCCATTGAATGGCTGTTGGTTATTATAGCTAGGACTGAGAATTTTTTGAGTTTTACCGCAACCATGCATGTGAACCAGAAATCTGAAGGGTAGATGCACTGGTTTTCATTTCAAATCCCTTCAGAGCAACGCTATATATATTCAACAGATAATCAATATGGCATAAAGTTCAAAATCTTGCATGTTAGAGCTTATGCTTATCACCCTATTGAGCACATGATTTGTGGTACGTACCTAAATCTCTCGCGTTGACATGTTATATATATACACAACTAAATCAGTCTCTCTCTCTCTCATTAAAAAAGAAAAACTAATCTCTCTTTGGCCCTCAAGGGCATCATGGACAGAAAATGAAACGTATCTAATGAGCGTGTTTGTTTTTTATACAAGGATCAAAGGCAGAGCCATAAATGTGTGGACAAAAAACAGGTTAGTAGTTGCAAAAGGACAAATAATTAGATCACCAAACAGGGTCACGTTGAAGAACTAAAGGAGCTGGCTAGGGAAATCCCATATGCTAAAAATACTTGTTTTATTGTGTTAGAGATGTGGTCCGGGTTTGATATTTACTTTCTCCTATGACTCAAAGTTTGATTGTTAAGTGAAGCAGAAGCAGCTAGCATGTGTGGCATGCTGCTGATTAGTTGACCACCTTATCAAGACAATTTGTGAAGCAAAAATTAGATTATATATATAACTACTCGCGTATGTGGCTTAATGACAAAAAGCCCTTGTGGCCAATGACGGCTCTAAAAATATTGACAACAAAACCAAAGAGAATTTCGTTATGAAACTTAAATTATACAAAATCTAGTAAAAGAGAATTCCATATATTGACAAGTATAAAACAAAAAAAACAAAAAAAGCAAAACATAAAATCTTACAATTTTCTTCTATAAGTTTTTTTTTTTTAATTTTAAAATTATTGCATGATAATCTCAATGTCTCATTATCAATTCTACAAGATACATCTCTTTCAAAATTTTAGTTCAATAAAATTTTTCTTTGCCTTTCCTTTTTGTTTGTAAATGCCTACTATATTGTTAAAAGGACTAAAGTTTAAGAATAAAGTTTAGCTACAAACTTAATTGTAGCTTAAGGCTACAACTCTCACTAAATAAATTAGCATAACTACATATTTTGAAAATATAACATTTGAAATACATATTCTCTATATTTTTAAAACACGTATCAAATTTCATGCCAATCGAATATTATTTACTATTCGATCCATAAACTTATTTTTTATGTATAATTTCAAAACTACAAAACTCAAAATTTAAACATTTGATTGATTACATTACTTTTAATCTTTAATTTTATTGATATTTTGCAAGCATTGAGGATATAAAAAGAAAATGTGATCTAATGGTAGATTTGTCAAAATTCACATTCAATAAAATAAAAAAAAAAATTAAGTAGAGTTGTAGGCTTAATATATAATCAAGTTTGTTACCAAACTTTGTCCAATGTTTATTAATGTTAGGCCTAAAAAAATTTAGGATGGTCACAATTTTTTTTTTTAAGGTAAAAAATCATAAAATATTTAATAATTATTTTTTCCCAAGTCAGAGTCGTCCTGTGACCACCCTGACATTAATGTAGAACCGCCCTTGCTTGTGACTCATCACTTTTACGAGTCTAAAAATTGTGAATTCAAATAGTGACAAGTCCCATTATTGTGCATGCGGTCTCTCATTCTCATCATACTTGAGTTAGGTTTAGGTGGGCCGAATCCACACTTGCAAGCTTTTTTATTTTATATATATATATATATATATATGCTCAATTTTGGCGCCACAAATTAATAAATTTCTTGTATATTGATGGGGACATTTTTAATTGAGATGGAGTTAGTTGAGAATGACTTAAAGGACTAAGTCATAAAAGATTTTAGTCACAAATTTTTTTTTTCTCAAGGCCTTTTTTTTCTCAAGGCCCAGGCGTGTATTCACCTACCGGCTAACGCAAGCACAGATCATTCTTAGAGAGGCGTTGAAAAACAAGAATAAACTAATGAGGGAAAAGAATAAAGCAATGAGTTGTCAAAATATAGGAATATAATATATATATATATATATATATGGCACATCATGAGCTATAGCTAGCTTCTTCATGTTAAGGAAAGGGTTGGTCCATATTGATTCATATATAAATACTAATACATATATAATATTATTCCTTAATATAGTAATACTTCATTGCACGAGTTAAGCACAGGGGGTTGGTGCCATTTATGAAAGTGCAAGACAGCCATATTTCAAACTCTATATGTGATTTTTCATTTTTGTGAACAATTTGGTCTTTGGTACATTTGCCGCAACACGAACGAGAGCGATTGTTGTTGTTGCACCACATTGGAAGCTTATTCGATCACGGCAACACAAATGTTTTTATTTTTTTGAGAAATATATTTGGTTGTTCAGAGAAATTAATAACTTATTTTATATATTCGAGTACTTTCCAAAATGGTTGAAATTTTGGTTCCATGGGTTTTTTGGCATGTTGCTCAAGATTCCCAAAAACATTTTGAAATTTTTTTTTTTTTTGGGTACTACTATACTCTTGGTATCTGTATTCAATATATTTTTTTGTGTACCACTATACTCATGGTATCTATATTTTAAATAGTCCCACGTATGCCTTTTTATTTAAACAATTAAAAATCAAGATCAAGATCTCCCCCTCTAGGGTTAAACCCAAGATTTATTACTGGAGAAAAGGTATCATAAATAATTAAAATCACTATGTTTGTTTAGAAAACTTTATGTAAAGACGGTTTTTCACATTTTTTTTATATTTAGCAGTATCAGAAAAAATGGATTGAACAAAAACTATCTCTTAACTTCCATTATTTGGCTTAGTATGAAAGAGTTGTATTTTACTAAAAATTTTTATTAAAAAAAAAAACTTTATCTCACATGAAGCTAAATAAGGAAAATAATTCTATCTCACATGAAACTAAATAAAAGAAGTTAAGAAATATTTTTTCAACTCATTTTAAGGTTGTTGCCAAATATAGGAAAATTAGATAGTTTTCTAGAGAATAATTTTTGAAAAACAATTAAAAATCCACTATGTATGTTTCAATAGAAAGCCTTGTATGAAGACGATTTTCTGCATTTTTTTTGTATTTGGTAGTATCATAAAAATGGATAATAAAAAATAAAAAAAAAAAAAAAAAAAACTATCTCTTAACTTCCATTATTTAACTTGGCATGAGAGTTGTTTTCTACTAAAAATTTCTAGATAAAAAACTTTATCTCATGTGAAGTTAAATAAGAAAAATTACTCTATCTCACACAAAACTAAATAAGGGAAGTTAAGAAATAGTTTTCCAACTCATTTTAAGGTTGCTGCCAAATATAGGAAAATTAGATAGTTTTCTAGAGAATAATTTTTGAAAAACAATTAAAAATCCACTATGTATGTTTCAATAGAAAGCCTTATATGAAGACGATTTTCTACATTTTTTTGTATTTGGTAGTATCATAAAAATGGATAATAAAAAAAAAAAAAAAAACTATCTCTTAACTTCCATTACTTAACTTGGCATGAGAGAGTTGTTTTCTACTAAAAATTTCTAGATAAAAAACTTTATCTCATGTGAAGTTAAATAAGAAAAATTACTCTATCTCACACAAAACTAAATAAGCGAAGTTAAGAAATAGTTTTCCAACTCATTTTAAGGTCGCTAACTATGTGTGTGTGTGTGTTTCTCAAATAAAAAAAAGATACTCAGTGTTATCGAGTCATCCCACATCGGTAAGGTGTGATATTGAGAAAGGTTTTATTACTTGCTTCGCAACACTAATTGTTGCATGCAGTTTTGGTGTGGACGTGTAAGTGTATTCCCTTATCTCATCCCCCTTCCCCTATATATATATATGTGTGTGTGTTTCTCAAAAAAAAAAAAAAAAAAAAAAAAAAAAAAAAAAGGTCGCTACCAAATATAGGAAATTAAATAATTTTTTAGAAAATATTTTTTGAAAAATAATTGATATTCCAAAAAGTGCTAATGTCAAACAAACAAATTAATTTGATGTGTTGTATAAAATTAAATTACAAAAATTTACACAAACTAATTTTTTCTTAAATAAGAAAGTCATAATGGTATCTCGATGGACAACCTATATATAGCTTCTTCTTTTTTTTCTTTTAAAAAAAAAATCTTTATAATGGAGTTTCACTAAGCATAAATCATATTGGTAATTTTAATATACTTATAACGAATCACATCGAAAAATTATGTTGAACACTTTGTAATACTCACATTAAGCTATATAGTGTAAGCACAATGTATAAGACCTAACTTTCTATTATTACAAAAATATATATGATAGGCTAAAAAAAAAAAAAAAAACTCTTGGTAGTAGAAAATTAATGAAAATAGATTTTTTTTTTTTTTTTAAATAACAAAGTCTTACATAAAGTAACTACAATAATTATTTCAATATACTTAGTTCAACCACATGACATAACATAGCATATGATATGATATATTTTAGATGTTAACTTATATAACGTGTAATTATGTAAGATACATCTTTTATTATATAACATATAAAATGATATTTTTTAGATGTGAATGTAATATATTACTTTATAATAATTTTTTTTGACTGAATGTGTAGAAAAAGCAATATATTGATTAAAAAAATCCCCATAGCTAAATGACTAGTTATTATATAATTTTACAATTGACAAAATTTAGGTACAATTCCTTAGGTGTAGCCGTAACTTCCCAACTAAATTCAATCATGTAATCACATTGACCAACAAGCTACATAGTTCAATTTAATTGTCATTGGCGGCAAACGACACACTTTGTGATGCATTGGTTTATGAAAATTGATGTTTATGGTAATATTATGCATTTATTATGATTGTATTTACATATAGAAATACCTATTCTCTTATTTATATATAAAAAAATATTATGCGACAATGTTCCATTGGAGGGTGTGAACATGAGTTTGACAAGGATTCTTTATAGAATTGAGAGTAAAACCGTGTTTTAACCGTCATGTAAAAATGACGTGAATTATTGAAGTCTTCAAAAATCGAACTCCAATTTAAACTTTTGATTCAATGGGTTAAAAGTTAAAACACAATTTTACCATAAATTTGTCAAAAACCAATTAGCAAAAGCTCCTTTCTTTTTGTGAATAATTAACACTAATTTCTCATTTTGGTTGCTATTATTATTCTTCTCTTTTTGATTGTAATCTCTTGAATATTTGTCGTGACTTATGTAATCCTGTGGTAAAACCACATCAAAGTGGGACATTTAATATTTTGTTAATTTTTTTGTAACTAATTAATCTATTTTTTTCGTTACTTTAGGGAGGGGGGGGGGGGGGGGGGGATTAATGGACCGGTTGGTTGACCCAAACCCGTACAATTGCCACGGATGTACTTATTTGTTTGTTCAACTTTCAATAATATATTCTGCTCATTCATTAAAAAAAAATGTTCAAATGAGTGCAACTTGGGCAAGCTAGCCCAATTAAATTTACCACAAGTCCTATATGAGCAACAATTTAGGAGTTGGGATAACCCAAGTTTGGGTTACTCCTCAGATGCAAAACCACATCCAAATCTCAACGCAGATTGGACAACAAATTCTTATTGTTATACTACTCCAACTGAGGAGAACCCAATTCCAAAACAATAGCAAGCAAAGCCCAAACCCAACAAAAATCTAAGACATTAGGATGTCAAGATTCAAGAAGCCAATTTGAGCCCAACCTATAAATAATATAGTCTGGACTCTGGACTAGGTTACATTGGACTGATTTGGGCTTTCCTTGTATCATTATAATGTCAACAAGTAGACCCATGAATGCTGATCCATCTGATTTCAACCATTTTTCTGTAGCTTTCCTTATTTTCGATCATTCTGTCTTTCGTTCTCTGAGTTTGGCTCTCGTTTCACATGAAGAGAGATGAAATGATGATAAGAAATATCAGTAATCAAAATGAAAATGAACGATTTGGCACATGGTGTAAGAACACAGTGTGGAGTGATAAACAAGCACATTATTAAACATTGTCTTTAAACTAAACCCAACTTACTATTGAGCTGTAATATTCGTAGTTACACATCAATTTTTTTTAACAAAGAATCTATTTTTAGTATAATAAATATCATGTATTTTTTTCTTAATAGTTTATGTATAAATTCAACTTCCAACTTATGACTAGGGTTGTCGACAGGTTAGCTCGAGTCAGGTTTGGGTTCCACTTAGACTCGACCCGATTCCAACAGGTGATGGAACAGAGGACCTGCCACTGACCATGAGCCCCATCGGGTCGGATCGAGTTTATTTTGATCAAAATTGAGGAAGGCAACAGTAAACAAGATCTCACCAAATCTAGCCCAGATCTCAATGAATTTGAGACTAAGAGGAGAGAGGACAAGAATAGCAACTTCTGACAACATTTGTCAATTGGTTCAGTTCCATTGGGTTTCAAACATCTTACCCACCACTCACATCAGTTGTTGATGCTGGAGATCCGCCGTTGACCACCACTCTACTCGAATTGAGTCAGCCCCAGTCAGGTGGCATCGAGTCATACAGTTTCGTCAGGTCTCGGTTTGCTTTGGACATCCCTACTTATGACTCTTGCTCTAGCTGGAACCCCACAATATACCAAGTATAATCAACCTAGCTATTAAATAAAACAGAAATTATTATATTAGCATATTGTACAAGAAAATACATAAATAGCTCCATGCACAATTTTGAACAATGAACCGTATTTCATTTCCATCAAGAATCCAGCACTCGTGAAGCTGACGTAAAACATTGTACCCAAAAATAAAATACAAAACAATATACATGACCAGGATAAATTCTCAAAGCTTGCTTGAATGCAAGGAAAAAAAAAAGTTAAACTGGATATTCTCAATGACTCAAAACTAGATACACTGTTTATAATCTAAAATTACAACACAAACAGATCCCCCTGGATCCTAAAATGTACAAAAATATCTCTATAAGACCTAAAGTCCCAATAAGACTTACCGTGTGTGAAAAACAGATTTCAGACTGAGTTTACCAAATGAGCATAGGGGAATTACACTCAGAACAGCGGTAAAGCCATCCCATGATAATGAACTGTCTGAGCTCAACAATGTGATGATGGCCAACACCAGCAGAAAAAAAAAAAAAAAAAAAAAAATGGGGGGGGGGGGGGAACCCGTACAATTGCCACGGATGTACTTGTTTTTTTGTTCAACTTTCAATAATATATTCTGCTCATTCATTAAAAAAATGTTCAAATGAGTGCAACTTGGGCAAGCTAGCCCAATTAAATTTACCACGAGTCCTATATGAGCAACAATTTAGGAGTTGGGATAACCCAAGTTTGGGTCAGTCCTTAGATGCAAAACCACATCTAAATCTCAACGCATATTAGAAAATGGACAACAAACTCTTATTGTTATACTACTCCAACTGAGGAGAACCTAATTCCAAAACAATAGCAAGCAAAGCCCAAACCCAACAAAAATCTAAGACATTAGGATGTCAAGATTCAAGAAGCCAATTTGAGCCCTACCTATAAATATAGTCTGGACTCTGGACTAGGTTAGATTGGACTCATTTGGGCCTTCCTTGTATCATTAGAATGTCAACAAGTAGACCCATGAATGCTGATCCATCTGATTTCAACCATTTTTCTGTAGCTTTCCTTATTTTCGATCATTTTGTCTTTCGTTCTCTGAGTTTGGCTCTCGTTTCACATGAAGAGAGATGAAATGATGATAAGAAATAACAGTAATCAAAATGAAAATGAACGATTTGGTGCATGGTGTAAGAACAGAATGTGGAGTGATAAACAAGCATATTATTAAACATTGTCTTTAAACTAAACCCAACTTATTATTGAGCTGTAATATTCGTAGTTACACATCATTTTTTTTAAACAAAGAATCTATTTTTAGTATAATAAATATCATGTATTTTTTTCTTATTAGTTTATGTATAAATTCAACTTCCAACTTATGACTAGGGTTGTCGACAGGTTAGTTCGAGTCAGGTTTGGGTTCCACTTAGACTCGACCCGATTCCAACAGGTGATAGAACAGAGGACCTGCCACTGACCATGAGCACCGTCAGGTCGGATCGAGTTTATTTTGGTCAAAATTGAGGGAGGCAACAGTAAACAAGATCTCACCAAATCTAGCCCAGTTCTCGATGAATTTGAGACTAAGAGGAGAGAGGACAAGAATAGCAACTTCCGACAACATTTGTCAATTGGTTCAGTTCCATTGGGTTTCAAACATCTTACCCACCACTCACATCAGTTGTTGATGCTGGAGATCTGCCGTTGACCACCACTCTACTCGAATTGAGTCAGTCCCAGTCAGGTGGCATCGAGTCATACAGTTTCGTCAGGTCTCGGTTTGCTTTGGACATCCCTACTTATGACTCTTGCTCTAGCTGGAACCCCACAATATATCAAGTAAAATCAATCTAGCTATTAAATAAAACAGAAATTATTATATTAGCATATTGTACAAGAAAATACATAAATAGCTCCATGCACAATTTTGAACAATGAACCGTATTTCATTTCCATCAAGAATCCAGCACTCGTGAAGCTGACTTAAAACTTTGTACCCAAAAATAAAATACAAAACAATATACATGACCAGGATAAATTCTCAAAGCTTGCTTGAATGCAAGGGAAAAAAAAAAGTTAAACTGGATATTCTCAATGACTCAAAACTAGATACACTGTTTATAATCTAAAATTACAACACAAACAGATCCCTCTGGATCCTAAAATGTACAAAAATATCTCTATAAGACCTAAAGTCCCAATAAGACTTACCGTGTGTGAAAAACAGATTTCAGACTTGAGTTTACCAAATGAGCATAGGGGAATTACACTCAGAACAGCGGTAAAGCCATCCCATGATAATGAACCGTCTGAGCTCAACAATGTGATGATGGCCAACAAAAAAAAAAAAAAAAAAAAAAAACAATGCCACTTCAAAGTCCAACCCATTTCACCCATCTGAAAACCCGACCAACTCTGAAGGGCAACTCATAATCTTTGGTGACAGCAGGTTCCCTCCTTGCAGCATCAGGTTCAGACCAAACATACACCCCACGTTCTTGCCGACTACCAGGTACAGTGTTGTCCAGAATAACAGCCACTAGGAATGCAATCACCATGTGAAATGACAGTAATGTGTTGAGGATATAGTTCACCTGCACATTAGTCATGTTAACAAAAAGTTGTCCAAATGTTTGCAATATCTGTTATGCCAACACACAGTGATAAGTTGCATTAGTGGGATTCATGGGGACTTGTGGTAGAGATAGGGTGGTCCATCTTGCAGTTTCACTAGGGTTGATATGCAATGATAAAAATGCAGCCTGATAATTGAAAAAATGCTAGCTCTTTCCATAACATATGATTCCTTTTATCATAGGTTGTATAACCATAACATACGATTTTTTTTTCTGATAAAAAGTAGATGAATTTTATAAAAACAATAAAGCAAGTGCATTAGTTCTTGACATCAGTGGGTATATACCCAACAAAACACCAAAGAACATCAGAACAACCATTAGATAGAATTCTTAATACTCTCATCCAGAAAGAATGGACAGATGCAAGGAGTTATATTGAGGAGCTATATTGAGGAGAGTTGGTTTAATTATATCCAGTAGCTTCCCAAGTAGGAAAAAAGAGTTCAACTTCTACTTTCTTGCTATTCTGGGATTTGTTTGGGTAAAGGAGTATGATCAAGCAGGATGAAATGTAGTGATGTCTTATGTGTACCAGCCAGACACAGAAAAGTAAAGTGGGCTAGGTGGATTAATCTTCTATGTATTGGACACAGCTTTTTTGCTACCATTAAATAGACAATACATTTTCCACCAGGCCAAGACATAGATAAGACTGAATACATGAGAACAGAAAGGTCTCAGAGAAGCATACCCCTCCATAATTGCTGCGGAAAGGCCCATGTGAAGCGACAATGTAAGGCTGAAAATAACTTGGGACAGACAAGTTGGAATTTGGAGAGATGCCATACTGCTGAAAGTAGGCTGGAATTGACAGAGAGAAAAACAAAGATAATCCTACTATGATAATATTCCGAGAGCTTCCGGCCTCACTATAACGTAGATTTGACAAGCCTAATGCTGTAAGCATTGCCCACATGAAGCACAATAAAGCAGCAACCATAACTTCCGGAATTGACGCAAGAAATCCTCCAACTTTACCTGTGTGCAAGGCAGAAACATTATTAGGTACCTGTGGAACAAAGATTAGAGGATACCACAAGAAACAAAGGGCTTTATGCTCAAAATTGGTGCATGTTTCAATTGATTAGAATCTTATTATAGTTAACTCCACAAAAGTGGTGTCCCTGATCTACACACCATCTGCAAAATTTGCAGGTTGTTTTAGTAGCAATTGAGTCTCAAAGAATTTTGACAACTTAACTAAGGGTTTACAAGCCTGATGATTAAAAACTAAAATATACCAAGTTTGTCAAGCCATATAGCCAATTTCAGAATCCAACACACTAACCTGGCAATATCTGCAAAATCTCTTACCACTACATCTGGCAGTCTTTGTTATCTGAGCAAATTATTCACTTTCTTTGTCCAGCTTACGAAATCTCTTTTTTGGGGAACATCATTTAATGTAGTCTCTCAAAGGAAGATATAAATGTTTTAAAATTGTACTTATAAACCTTAAAAGAATTTAAACCTGAATAAAATAAAGGGCAGTGGTATATTAGAAAGTTATGGAAGCAAGCCTGCCTTGGCCCCATTATGAACTTCTCGACCTAGTACCAACCGATATGAACATATACTGAGCAACTAGATGTGAAATCTAGTAATATCCTTTCTTTTGTGGTTGAAGATTTTTTTGTTGCCCACCCCCACCGCCACCCACATTTTTTTTAAAGAATTGGTTAGTTGACAAGTAACAAGTAAGAGTAGTCAATATTGCTAGTAAATAAAAATTGGAAACAGAAAAATACTTACCTATTAGCGATAAGACGATCAAAACGCATGCACCTAATTCAACTGCTCTGCGGCTTCCCATTTTGGTCACGGCTATGGTGTGTACATTTTCAGTTAGAGTAGTGGACCCCGTTCCTGTACCCCAAAGCCCAGCCAAGACACTGGTAAGGCCTTCCAGACCAATCCCTCGACTAAGAACGCCTGGGGTTGGAGGCCTTGATGCGACCAACAATGAAGATGCATGGTATGATCCAACCTAAGAAGTTAAAAAAAACAAAGCAAAATCAGGACTAGCACTAGCCATATGATTCTGCATGGAACATCAAATGAGTGGATTTCTACAATGAAATGCGGCAAAATTATTTTAAAAAAATCTCAAAAAATGATACATGAATTTGTTTACAATTCTTGGGGAATTAAATTTGATACCTTTGACTAATTCAAACATCAATAGGATGTCCAAGAAGATTTTAGAACAAGGATACTACATATGAATCTGGTTGACTAATACTTCCCAGACTTTTGCAGAAGATGTAGAACCAAAATGTTGTAAAGCTACTAAATAATTTTGTAATAACACCAGTTTCATTGTGTATTGATTAATTAAGTTCAATAATTAGTACAAATCACATGAAAACCTTACAAGGGAAGCCCTGTAAATCAATATAGATGAGATTCTTAAAGACGAAATTATTTATTTAGGGTAGTTCTTTTGAATTACATATAGTTCTGAATTATATTGGTAACTAGAGTATGAGAACTTTACTTGTCAGGGACTGTTCCTTATTATTCATTCCAACCATTCCTTGTTCCCGCGTCCAACCTCTTCAATATCAAAAGTTTTTTCCATTATTTCCCTAGCTTGCAATTGGATTTAAAGTACAAAACTAGCCCAGTGAAGATGAAGAATAATCAAGCATCAATAAGGCCTGACTTTCTATTTATGCAATCAAACAGAGTTCAGTTACTTCCTCGTTTTTGAAGGGTCAGAGACAAATCCTTCATTACACACCTTATCTATAAAGAAATAGGTATCATGTACTGTATAAATTTTTTAAGATCTCTAACAAGTATAATTGCTTGTTAGAAAGTTATAAAAATTTGAATCCCCAAAAGATATGCAACTGTGAACTTGTAGAGAAAATTGAAAAAAATAATAATTAAAATAACTTTATGAATCAACAAAAGAATTGCAAACCATGATGAAAGACAGAGAAACTAACCGAATCCACGGATGCAATGATAGACACCACACACATAACAAGAGCCATTTTCCAATGGAAGACCGGAGTACCCCATTGTAAAGGATAAGGAAATCTGAACCATGGGGAGGATTTGAGTGCATGAGAAGTATCTACTCGACAATGCTTCATCCTCGAGAGATGCTGTCTGCAGTGGTCAGATATAATATTTGAGGCAGGTACATTTACATCACAACCTTTGTAACTATAGACTCCTGCTTCAGTTAGCAGGAAAGCAGTCGCCCATGTAATTGCCAGACCCAATGGAACCTGACAATGACACAAGGACAACAACAATACATTAGAAATCATATGAGCAAGTGCAATATTATGTCAACTTACAGTCTGGAATCAACAGTAACAAAACGAACAGAAATATAAATTTATAACTTACCGCATATATTAGAAATATACGATGACCAAAGACAGATATCTTACGAAGATACTGCAGAAAGTATGGAAACAACAAATTAGATGTTTCTGGCACACAATCCAATTAAAAAAAAAATGTCCGACACTATAACATTTTCCAGTAGAGACATAACGAACTCGGACAATACTATAAAAGAAAAGAAAATCTTATAATTAAATATAAATCTATATTAGCTCCACCTTACTTACAAGAGAAAAAATGATAACCAGTAATATCTGCACTGCTCCAATCTCAAGACAGCTACCAACTAGAGGGAAACCATAGCTATAGAAAGAAAGTCCAACAGCCGCAATAGTTGGAGACACAACAACTGGATTAATCAACCTGAAAAGGAAAGGCAAATGAAATTAGGTTGAGCTATTGGGTTTGTTGAGCAAAAAAACTTAACACTCAATGCAACAGAATGCTTTTAGATTATATTTTGCTCTGGACACAAAAAGAAGCTAAGGTTCATTTGTAAAATACAATATTCCACTACATGCTTTACTGTAATAACATATAAATGTTACATGCACAGTAATGACTCAAGCAGATTCAACTGAAATATTTTGTTCCTCAAAAAACTTTACATTGCCAATGGCTCAGTGCAACACAACCCAGTTGTTAATAAAAATAAATAAATAAACAACAGAATATTTTCTATATTCCTTTAGTTGGATATGAAAAACTTAGCAAACAGAATATAATTTCCAGGTCAACCCAAAAGAAAGATTAGGAGATTTTCAGAAGGCAGGGAGGAAAAAAAATTATAAGTACACTGTACACTAATTCTTTAAGAAGAAAAAAAGATACAACCCTAGTACACAGAAAGCATCAAAGGATAACCAACAAGAAAAAACTAGGCTAAATTACAAATTACTCCATCTGATTTTGACATTTTTTCTATGCAATCCTTATGTTTTTTTTTTTTTTTTTCCTTTAACTTTAATTTGTTTTCAATTTAATCCTTTCGTTTAGTTCCATCCAATCTCGCCATTAGTTTTAGTACTTTTCACTTTCCAAAGTTAAAATATCCAGAAAATAATATTTATTTTTTATTCCAAAATTTTTAAAAAAAAAAAAAAAGTTCAAAGAATTAACACAGGCCCCAAATTAAACTTAAATAAGCAAATAACAAATATTCCAAAACATAGCTACCAATATCAAGAAAAAATATTCGGTTTCTATTTTCTAATCCTATCACCACTTTCCGAGACCAAACAAATCCCAAATCCACAAAAAACCTAGATCTAAAAGCTTCGAAATCAACCTCAAAACCCACCAACAATATCATAAACACACAAATCAAGAGCAAGAAAAGCACAAAAGAGAATGAACCTAGGTCTAGAGAGAGAGATGATAAAAAATTTGAAGATTTTTTAAACTTTTTTTATATTTTAAAGATATATTTCAATAATAAATATTTTTCCTAATTTATTTTTAGATTTGAAATCATAAAAATACCAAAACGACATCATTTTGAGGACTTAAGGTGCTGATTGGATGAAGGTGAACATGACCACATGGGAAACGAATAAGGTTAAAGGACTGAATTGAAAACATATCAAAGTTAGAGTGTAATTAATAGACTAATAACATAACTGCAGTAGATGATGGGAAAAGGCCCAACAAAATAGTATTACCAATGGTGCTAGATCAAAGAAGAATGTTGCATCGCAAGGTTCCCATGGACAGACGAGTTCCCATGAATGAGAGTGCAAAGCAAACACGTGATTCTCATGGAGGGTGTACGAGATTCCATGGATTAGGCGAGGTGAAGGTAAAATCCTATGGGCAAGGGGAGGCTAGTAGGGACTTGCTATTGCCCATGAAAAGAGGTTTTGAAGCCCATAGAGAGGTAATGACTCATACGAGAGGGGGAGGTTATTGGATATACACATGTAGGTGAAAGTCTCACATGGAGAAAAAGTATAGGATTTGAGGAATTAAAACAACATAACTGGACCCAAACCCATAGGCTTAAGTTTTTGGATTAAGTAACATCCCTATATATTGTATCAAGACCTCAATTGGAGTCTCTCCAAGATGTTATGTCCCCAAGGACCCCAACACAGAGTTCCTCAATTCACCCCCAAAGTTAACCAATGAATGTGGATCCTAAAGCTATTTTACTTCATTACAGAAGGGTTTGTAGACCTACTAAAAATTATTTTTCAACTTATATGAAGTATTTTCTATTTCCACCAGCCCATCAAAATGCCAAACTAGCCCATATTTAACACTGCCTGCAGTGAACAATTGATGCCATGGGGCCACTTTTTCCAAACAAGAACTTCTCTGCATATCCTAAGAATCTTATGGACTAAACTAATGAATTACATGCCTAGAAAACCTGGTCCATGTGATTGATAACCTTTCTTTCCCTTTTCTTTTGGGCAATGGTTAGTCAGCATTGCCCATGTGTGCCGGAAAGAGAGAGAGAGAGAACCTAGTTTTGTAGTATAAAATCCAACAAAATCTGCCAGCATACAGCTATCTTTAATTATCCAATTTATGTTAAAGAGCTTATTCTGTACACTCAACAAAACTATATTTTACCCAAAGGAAATGTAAGTTAATCTAGACTAAGGCCACATGCCCTTGTATGACTCTTCCTCTCTAGTCTCTCCCCTCCCCTCCTTTTTTCTTCTTCCTTTCTCTGTTACTACCCCATACAGCACTAAACAAATTTCTTCCTTTCATTCTTCCTTCGCAACCCAAAATCATACCCTGTCTCTTGTATACTTTAATAGCCAGAAAAAACTGAAGTTCTCCCAATTTTTAAGCCTACACATAATCTAGAAAAATAATCCTATATTCCTTCAAACAGATGCTGCCAGAAAATCCCAGCAAACAGCATTTATAAAGTTTAAGCACCATTTGTCTTTAAACTCAATCCTTTTCACACCCTAATTCAATCCAAAAACCTAAACCATTTCTTCTAATAAACCCTGGCCTCAAACCCACAAGTTTCAAACCCTGTGACCCACCACATAAACAGCTAAGTTTCATAATCTAACCAACACCCTACATTACCCAAGTCACTAATTATTAAGGACTTACCCAAGTCACTAATTATTAAGGACCACATGCTGGCCAAATCACATACTTAATTTAACCACAATAAACTGAATGAAGTGGCATTATGTTTCAATATAATACCAGGATTAGACCCAAAAACCATGATGTCAACAGTACAAACATAGGTTACCTAACAACAAAACCAATTCAAATGGGTTCCTCAATGAAGGGGGGAAAAACAACAACAACAACAACAAACAAACAAACTTTGTTTTTCATACAGTTGCTGCTGCAATCTAGAGAAGCATCCTATGTGCATCCCATTTGTGGGAAAACGTCATTTCCAATTCCAAACACATTGCACAAACCACAGAACATTTATAGCTATTGGGCTGGAAATGAAAAGGTAAAACTGTTAATTTAAATCCCAATAGGAGCCATCCCCCATTATTGAAGTCCATGTAGTATATATCATACGGTTGATATAATTAATTACATGAATATATCAAATTTTCAGAAATAATAACTAACACAATTGACTCCATAAGGTAAAGCAATTAACTCATCAATACAACAATCTGACGCAGGATAGATTAGGAGAATAGAGATAAAAGGGAGAAAGAAGATAAATGGAACAAATTCTAAGCTTCACCACCTAGAGTTTGGCTGAAAAGCCTAGGCCTCACCACCTAAGAGTGTTTGGCATCACCACCAAACAAAGAGAAACACATTCTCAAATCATAAATTCCCATTCTAATGCCTTTCACAATTACAAGATCACTAGTTTAGGAAAGGGTTTAATTCCAAACTAGTTTGGAGAGAAACCCTTCAAACTCCTCCCATATCTTTTTATTGGATATCAATTTTGAAAATCTAACCGTTAGATTACATGTTCTTATTATATCTTTCATGTTTGCAAAAATTTTAAGAAGATCAAAAATCAATAGTTATGTCATCAATTAAATGTTAGAATTTCAAGTTTTTGTGGTCTAAAATTATGCTTATAAATAAGTTTATTGATCAAATAGTAAATAACATTTTATTTGAACAAAATTTGATATATGTGTTAAAAACATAAAAAAATATGCAATCCAACGGTCAAAATTTCAAAATTCACATCCAATAAAAAGATATAAGAAGAGTTTGAAGGGTTTCTCCCAAACTAGTTTGGAGATAAACCTTGTCCACTAGTTTAATAGGGTTTCAAGGATTACATCTAGGTGAAAATATCTAATCCAATCCCTTTAAACACTCAAAATTAAAAACCACATTCAAAATTAAAATCTGAAATAATTTTGGTGCTCCTTGCATCACAATTGAAGCAACTTATCCCACTCCCCAAGCATCCGACATTTAACAATTCTCACTTGGTAAAAGGAAAAGCAAGCATTTGCTGATAATGAATTCCAAACGTGGAGAGCTATAAACATACCAAAGTCATACCTCACTAAAACAGACATCAGTCCACTATATCCAAGTATTGCTTGAAAAGCTGAACCAATGATTATAGCCCCCTGTAGCTCCTTCATAATATGCTTGAATTTCTGCATGTTAAATGATTCCTTAAGTCTATTAAAAAAATCAACAGAATAAAAAAGAGCTTGCTACTATTAAGTCAAGATTGTACAAATGTTAAAATGGAATAGTAGGTAGAAAAGATGAAAACAAAAATTAATTGAGAAGTAAATGGAAGGGGAAATGCGTTTCTTATAGTTAGGCTGCTAATCATACTGCATCTAAACATCTTTTTGCAGAACTTTATTTTACATATCAAGCGTGATGAGTTCACACCGTACCTTGGGAGCAGAGGACCAATTGCAAGGCACATTCTTTAAATCATTTGAGTAAAGGAAGTTACATGGCATAACTGGGGATTTGTTAAACAAATAAGGATTAGCTTTACACCTTCTAAAGAAGTGTTAAACAAAGAAGTTGGGAAATGTTTGATGATATTTTAGCATTTTTTGTTTGTTCTCTCTCATGCAACGTTGATTCTCTAAAAGAGGTACTTTTTTTTTCTTTCCTTGTTATATAGGACAAGTTATGTAATTGATTGAGAGACCAAGAATTCTCTAAAAGAGCTAAGTATCAAAAAAAAAAAAAAATCTAAAACAGGTACTATTTTCTTCTTTCCTTGTTATATTGGACAAGCTATGTAATTGATTGAGATATGAACAATGTCTTCGTCCTTGTTCAATCTTTAATACCTCCTGATTCAGGTCCTAAAACAGCAGGATTTAAGTGGATTACTAGAGGCAATAAGACAGACTAATTATAGTTAACAGCAGCATAGCTTCTGAGAATCTCCTCCAGATTATAAGAAACAAACCAAGCAAAAAATATATGTAAGATGGCAGAGACAAGTATACTTTTATGTCTGTAGCCGTCATTAAGGTATTCTATGTCCTTTATGATTCAACTAGATGAGTTTATGAATTAATATTATCCATCCAATCAATCTAATAATATGTTTGTGCGTATATGTGCGCTCACACAATTCTATAAGGGAAAATACTAAAAAATGACTTATTTTTTAGTTTTGTGGATAGCTCAACAATTCAATGAGACTGAATCATGAGAAACATATAAGAAAAGTCACTAGGTTCTATATTTAACTACAACAAAGCATGAAACGAGGAGCATACATTTGCATTGAGTCCTTGAAACTCTGAGGAGTTGATTATTGCCAATGCCGGAGCCAGGTAAACAAATGATGGACCCTGTATCAAGGGCAACCTGGAACCGAAAGTCGTATGCAAAAGTGTGGTCACTCCGGACACAAAGAGAACCGTTGATACCACATTTGAAGTATCCTCCTACACCCACTAAATCTAATCAGACCAAGATATCCACAACATGGTTTTTTATTCTTACTAAAACAAAAAACAGTAATATAGGAAATCAGATTCAACAAACATAAAAATTGTAAAATACTCACATAAGTTCCACCCATTGCAGGAACAATGACGAGCGGTATAAGAATCAACGAACCCAAAATCGAAATATAATGCTGGAACCCATATAGACCAATGGGAACTGAAAAAAATAAAAAATCAAACTTTTTAGCTTCCACAACACGTAATTAATTGAATTGGTGATATTTCACATATCAAAAAATAAAAATAAACAAACACAACCCATTACAAAACGTACCCAAAAAAAATTAAAAATCCAAACTTTTTTACGTTCACAACACCTAATCATCACCAACAAACCAATTAAAAATAACCCATTTCGAATTATCCATAAATTATTTTAAAAACCACTTCTTTAACACTAAAAATATCTAAAATTAGCACAATTAAGCAACTAAAAATAGCCTAAAACCCCAAACTTTATTGAACAAAAGCATCAAAAAAAAAAAAATTGGGAATTGATAAACTGACCAAGACCAGGTGTATCTCTGAGCTCATACTTCATATGGGTCGGTCTGCCCACAAACCCATCATCGTCATTCGGCAAAACATCGACCACTTCTTCACTCCTAGCCGTTGGTCTCCGAGCATGGTCAGTGGGCCCACTCTGGGCCTGTCCGTTCGGGCCCGAACCCTTCGCCGGAGGCCCATCAGAGTCCCTCCGTTTCTTCACCGTGTGATCCTTATTATCCGACACGCCATTAACCGCCGCCCGAGTCCGACCCGCTTCAAGATCCGGCTGGGCCTGTGCCTGTGCCTGTGCCTGTGCCTGCGGCTGCGGCTGCGGCTGCGGCCGAGGCTGAGGCTGAGTCTCGGGTTCTCTGGGCTTGGGCTGTGAAGCCGGCTGCGGCTGCGGCGGCGGCGGCGGCTGCGGAACAGCGACTATCTGACCGGAATCGCTAGCATTGGTCTCGCCGGAGAACTTGGGCCTGAAACCCGTCCGCTTGGCCCACGAAGAAGGCGGCATTGCTGAAGACTCCGGAGCAGGTGGCCATGGACCCGGTCGCTGTCGGGCTTTCGGGTCGGAGTTCGACATTTTTGCTGAAAACCACTATTACCACTACTACTCGTATAGCATAATAGCTTTTTTCTAAAGAAGTAAAAAATAAAAATAAACAAAGTAAAAAAAAGCAAAAAATGAGAGTGATTCTCAGATCTGATCTCTCTCTCTCTCTCTCTCTCTTTGTTGGGTTAGGGCTTCGAGTATTGTAACAGTACACAAAGTTCAAGAAAAAAAAAAAAATGAACCCCAATGCTTTGCTTCCACAATCTCCTAGAGCTAGAGAGAGAAAAAGAGAGAGAGAGAGAGAGAGCTGAGTATTTAGAGAGAGAAAAAGAGAGAGCGAGGGTTAATAGTTATAGGTGTGAGAGTGAGTGCAGTGAGAGAGAGTGAGAGTGGGGCTTAGGTAAAAGCCAAGAGAGAGACAACTCAGCTTGTGGTGGTGGAGAGCTCAAACCGCGTCTTCTTCTTCTAATTCTTTTTTTTCTTCTTCTTTTTTTTTTTTTTTATAAAATCTTTTGGTCTTGGCTAGATTTTTCCAAAATAATAGGATATGGAATTTTTTTTTTTTTGAGTTGTTATAAGTTAGGTAGTAGTTAATGCAGTTTGTTTATACTTGAGGCTGTTAATGTTGTGAATGATGTTCTTGTCTTTTGTTGTGGTCTGGTTTGAGTATGATAGATCTCTTATTTAATTGAAATTGAAATATTTTTACTAAGAGTGTAAAAAAAAATAAAAGCTAGCAAAAAAATATAATAGGACACATAAATAGTAACAAAAAGTACAATAAGATAAATTAAAAACTATAAGTTGATGCTTACATCACATCTCAAATGAGCTCTAAGCTAACCATATGTTTTAAGTTGTTGAAGGCTTGAAGCTTTTATTTTAGATATAATAGAATAGTCTAATCCGATTTGGATGAATATATGGGAAAATAATTAGTGCACACAAGCTATTCTACACTATTCAGCAAAAAAAAAAAAAAAAAAAAAAGCTATTCTACACAAAATTGTTTGTAATAGTTTTTTAAACTAAAATCATGAAACTTTGTGAATAATAGCAGTGTGTAATATTAAGGATCCTTTGGATAGCACTTATTTGTGCTGAAAGTTGATAAAAACTGATTGTTTGCTGAAAACACTGTAGCAAAATAATTTTAAATGTGTGAATAGTATTGTGGACCTACTTTTAATATTAAATATTACATGAACAGTGCGTAAACAGTATACGCACAGTAATTTGTCCCCAAAGTCAACAGTGCGGCAGGAAAAAAAAAAAAAAGAGATTCTACACAAAATTGTTTGAAGTGTTACTTAATCCAAACCTATCTAAGTCATTAGGTCATTTTTCAGTAATTTTCGTGTCTAAAAGGTGTTGTTAAATACAAACTTTGTGATTTTTTTTTTTTTTTTTCTAGAAGCAACCTAAATGCTTGCCCTCCAAGTTTATATTTTGAAGTAGACTTAGACTCTAGAATGTCTAGTGTCTAGTGGGGCAAAAAGTTGCCTCACTGTGCAATCAAGATGTACAATTTTCTCGTACTCAATCACTCATACACACACAAAATTATTAATTGACGTTCTTTTAACACAAGTAAAGTAGGTCGTGGACTTAGTATCACATAGAAAATATTAATTGAACACGAATCTTATATGTTACTTTGAGTTTGAAATCTATTGGTTTTTTTTTTACTCTTTGGATAAGGTGAATGGGATCCACTCTTCTTATATGTTACTTTGAGTTTAAAATCTATTGATTTTTTTTTTTTAATCTTTGGATAAGGTGAATAGAATCCACTCTTATGTGAAAGAGAAGAATATATATAAGTCTTTAAGTGTATCTAATAAATTTTCTTTTGGATAAATGATAGAGATACGAAGGAAAGATAAATTGGAGTTACACTCAGTGACTATGAATAATTTCGTCGATATATTGATACAAAAGTCTTTTGCTTAGCTAATAAGTTTTTATTTTGTCCTAAAATTGCAAGAACTTTGCAATTTGCACAATTCAATGGTACAGGCAATTAGGTATGAAGAAAAATTGATCATAAAATAAAAGCTGGAGTGGATAAATAGCCAAAAGGACTGGATTCAACCTTGCCCCAAAACATGATTTTGGCATAAAGTTAGTTAAAATGTGAAATACTTGACTTTGGATGTCCTTGAAAATGACATTTATCATTTTATTTTAGAAAACTATTGAATCTCAAACCCCCTTTCACGGTTTCGCCTGTCAATTTCACCATAAGAAAAATTTAATTAATCCGTCAATTAATGTTTAATAGTTTTCTAGTTTCTACACATATATGCCATACAGCACATCAATATAAGTTAGAAAATGATAGGATTATACGGGTCCACTTGGACCATGAAAGCGAAATGAAACACAACAAGAATTTCGGGAAAAAAATATAACTTTGTGTTCGTTGGAAACAGTTAAAAGTGTGTAAAAATATATTTGTATTTAAAAGTAAAAAAAATGTAGGAAAAATTGAGATTTTAAAAAGTTATATATATTTAAAAATAAAAAAATTAATTAATTAAAAAAAAAAACTGAACTTATAAAGTGAAGCCAAATAGACACGAAATCTTATTTGATATGAACATTCACCGTTCGCCACTTTTCTCTCTCTAAATCTCTTTCTTTCTCTTTCACAAAGGTAAGGAAATGCTTTCCAATTAGAACCAATAAAATCACATAATTAAGCATGTAAATACGTTATAAGTGCAACAGGGTCCCCATGCAGGGTCATGAAACTTTTTTCACACACACGCATGACTTGAATAGCACCATAAGCTAGCT
Organism: Quercus suber; assembly: GCF_002906115.3. Classification (NCBI taxonomy): domain Eukaryota; kingdom Viridiplantae; phylum Streptophyta; class Magnoliopsida; order Fagales; family Fagaceae; genus Quercus; species Quercus suber. The sequence continues at coordinate 852,511 of NW_027069530.1, read as the reverse complement.
AGACATATATAATGTAGGTGAGGTTTTACTAAACACTACAGCGATGCAGTGACCTTAATGTCAAATCTATTCTATTGAAAAGATTGATTAGATATTTCTCAAAAAAAAAAAAAAAAAGATTGATTAGATAATTCTCCCTCCACTTTATTCAAGTTACAATAAAGTTTTTTTCATCAATTGCCTTTCAGATACGTAACTTGCTAAAAGCATATGAAAATTTAAGAGGTGAATAGTAAAATTACTGTTTGAGCTGCACAAATTATAAGAGCATCTCCAGTGGCTTGGGCATCCGGCCCTGTTAGCTAAATTTTGGAGAATAACGTACACTGTAGATGCTCCAACGTGCTCCAGCAGCTTCGGCAAATGCGATTTTTTTTTTGGCTAATGAACAGTAGCCCATCAAGTCTGATGGGCTACTATTCATTCTTCAAATATATATTTTCTATTATAATAATGATGTGGTGTATAAAAAAAATGTTCAAAGTTGTGTAATTGTTAAAAAAATAATAAATAATGAATGAAAAAATAATATTTAAATGAGATAGAGAATTTGTTGGAAGTGTATTTGAAAAAGTGAGTAGGTAAAAGCTAAATGTTACTGTTCATTAGCCAAACAGTACAAAAATTTGGCTAATCTGCTGGAGATGCTCTAAATAAGAGCATTACCTGCATTGAGTCACACATGCGAGTTAAGAGTTGTCTAGTTCGAGTTGTGCACTTTGTAAAAGTGTTATGCCATGATATGGATAGCCCTAACGTACTCATGGGTGCCCATGCCATAAGTTCTGTGAGTTTAAGTAGGCTGGGTCAATGATCATATGCGTGAGACCATTTTTTGTTCATAAAAAATATAAATAAATAAATAAAATAATAACATGCAATTCATAAGATTATCAACTGGGTTCAAATTCTCCTTCTTCTTCTAAAAACAAACTGTGTTCAAATTATAACACTGCTTGACTTGCTAAAAAATATCACCCAAAACAAAATTGATGCTACAGTTAGAGTACCGAATTGGACGTGCAGTACAATATTCTTTGTGTTTTGATTCTTAATTTTGAAGGTGATTCTCTATTGGTGATTCTTAATTTTGAACGTAGACTATGAGATTCAAACCTATATCAAAGAAACTTGTCTTTCCTATGTAATTTTGTTGCTTAGGACTTGGGACTTTTTTTTTTTTATCCGTAGGGATGCTAACTGTTCAGCTTGTTAACATATTTGCTAACTGTTAAGCATATTTTTATATATAAATATTTTGTCAACTTTTCGTGCATTGCACTAATTTGCAATAAATTTGAAAGGATTTATTTGTTGCCATTTTTCATGTTTTGTAAATAAAAGAAAATGTAGTCGTGAGTTCAGTTAATTTAACTAGTAAAGTCTCTGACGATTGAATAAGATATATCAGATTTAAATTATTGAATCCTTGCCTACACCCAATAGTAGCTCAGGATTTTTTTAGGGGGTCAATAAGAAGATAAATCTTAAATAGAAAATGAATCTTGTGGTCTATGATGTTTCATTATTACAAATTTGTCCATAGTACTAGCAATAAAATAAAATATAAACTATTAGTTCATTTGACATATAGTTTCATAATACAATAAACATAGTAATTATTATTACTAAGAAGAAATCATGAAAATCATCCATAGTTTTCAAATAAAATAAAATTATTAATTATTATTGCTAAATGAACTTTAATTATCATTGTTCAGAATACTTCTATCTATTAGTTTGTTTTAATTCTTTACAATTCTTGTATTTAACAATTCAACTCAACTTTGACAATTATTGTTCTTTGTAACTATATTAAGTGTGTTTGGGTTTTAATTATAAGCCAACTTATTACTTCATCTTTTTTCCTAGTATTTGCAGGTCTCATATGATTTCCTACTTGTTTTATACTTTAAGCAAAAAGTTAGATAAACTGTTCCCAAATAGAAGTTAAGAAAATTTTTGTTGGGTTGATATTTGTTTTTGTCTTTATTCAATCATTCTTGGCTTGTACCACACCCCTAATCCTTACTCAACAAATAACAAATTAAAAGCACTTCAGATTCAATAACTAATTTTTATTTTCAAGGTTTTAGATTAAATTAGCTTGTTGTTAGACTCATTTTTTGTTTTGTTTAAAAATTTCAAAACATTAGTAAGAGGATTATATTTAAAGTTATTTTAGTTGTGATTAAAAAAAATTAGGGTCAAAGTATTCCAATTTTTATTTTAAAGGGTTAAAACAAAATAAATATTTTATATTTTATATATTCTTTCTTGCCAAGTCAGTGGGTTCATTTGAACCCCCGGACCATGGATAGTGCCGCCCATAATTACACAAAAAATTGATTGGTGTATTGGTCTGATGATAAAGAGCTATCATCGAAAACAAATGTTATAAGTTGAAATTCTCTAAAAAAAAATTGCAGTCAAGTTTAAATTTAATAAGAATACGGTGTAAACCCTTATATATTTAAACCATCTATATTCATAGCTTAGCAGGCTTCTCAAAAAAAAAAAAAAAAAAAAAAAATCATTGCTTAGCAATAAATACATTCACATGAATACGGTGTAAACCCTTATATATTTAAACCATCTATATTCATAGCTTAGCAGGCTTCTCAAAAAAAAAAAAAAAAAAAAAAAATCATTGCTTAGCAATAAATACATTCACATGCAATTCTATTCACAACCTTTCAACATCATATACCGCAAAGGTTGAAATCCTTCTCCCAACTCCACTTACAAACCTAATATTGATGATCTCGAACCACAATTAAGTCCTTCACCTTAATAATTTCTCATTATACTTTCCAATATTTCCCATCTCCTTATTTAGAGACTCAAATTTTTTGTAATCCTAAAAAATGAAATAAAGAGTAAAAGGCCACGAATCCCAAATATTGTTGGGAAAAGCTTGAAGTACCAATTCCACAACGGTAACAATTATTGTGGCAAATGGTTTCGTAATCAAACCAGTACGTATATATACCATACCATTTACCAAATTCCGTGAATAATTATCACAAGAAGTGTTGTGTTTCCAAGAAAATTCAACTTTTTTGTAGTAACTCCAATTTCAAATGAACTTCCATTTCGTGTAAATCATCAATCCCTCCCCTAACTCCGTATCTTAAAAAACCTTCTTGCTTTCAAGTGTCATAGTCAGAACAAACATAAAAATTTGGCAACAAGGCATCGATGAAGCCTACTCTAGGATCATTGACAATGAATCTATAAGTGTGGCGGTGGAAATGTGAGGGAGGTTTCAACCTCCGCGTGCCATGAAATAGAGATGTTGTAAAGTTGTGTGTGAATTTTTCTACTACTTAAACTTTAAAATATTTTATGTGGCAAGATATTATTGGAAGGTATAAACATATTAGTCTTGTATCTTTAAAATTAAATTGTTATTCTAAATGTGTTTGGTAAGTTGGGCATGGCCACATGCCTACATGTTGACTAAATCAAGCCCTACAATCAGAATATTGTATTAAAATTCCTAGAATTTTGGGTTTTTCTTAGCATTAAAAAGTCGTGCTAGGGACATAACAAAAATTCATAACATTTCTTAATCTCAATTAGTATGAAAATAATTTTAAATTGCATATTATAGTGGGGCTCATGTGTGAAGTGATAGACTAATTTTAAAATGTTGTAAACTATTATTGTGTCTCTAATTTGATTGTTAAAAAAAAAAAAAACTACCTGAAGTTACCCACCCGCATTAGACGCCTATCAAAAAGCATTGGAGGATGATTTTGTAGATATGAAAATTTTTCCCAAATTCCCACTCAAAGTTTGTGTCCGTGACAAACTACTCCAACTTTTTTTTTTTATAGTAAATTGATTTCAATCAACTGAAAATTGGATTACAAAATTGTCACGATACACAAAGAAACAGAGAAAACACTAGGCATTGTCAAGTTGGATTAGATGTTGCGCCATTGGAGGTGAAACGCCTTTCTAGATTTGATTGGTACCATTACATCTAACAAGTTGAGCTAACTCATAGACAACCATCTTGTAATCCCTTTTAAAGTGTTTGATCTACCGTATTTTGAAAATGTTTAGGATATCATTTATGCTTGAAAAAGGTGGCCATTGTAGATCTCCATTTCACTGTCAATCAGACTTTTTACTATCGTGAGAGCATCAATCTCGAAAATGATTTGTTGTATCTCCAAAAAACTACTTTTTCAATCTGGTATAAGCTTCTATCAAAATTTTATCTCAAATCAAAATGTTTAAATTAAGAGATTTCAGTTATCTTAATTAATAAAGATGGTTGTTGTTGAATAAGATATTTAAGATTTGAACTTGGAATTGAATTTCTAGCCCTTTAAAAATAAAAAAAGAGTTCAAACTTCAAACTTCAAATTACTTGGATGCTTTGAGATATGCTAAAAGCTATTTAATAAGTTAAGTGAAATATTATTAAAAAAATTATAAATCAAAAGAAAAGTCTTCTAATCAAAATTAAAAATAATAATATAGAAGCAAAGGCCTTGGAAAAATTGAAAACCCTAAGTTTGTGTGATGGGACATGGCTAATTACGTAGTTTTCAACTTTTCATACCAGACGTGGACAAATTAAACAGACGCTCGTTCGTCAGGCAATCAAGGAAATTGATTAACCTAAATTATATTCAAATTTCCAAGGAAAAGGTTTTGTGAGCTGCTTGACTTGTCGACTTGGTTGTGTTGCGCATGTCATTATATATAAATCAGCCCAACATAATTGCAAAGACGAATCGCGAAAGCAACGGCTAATTTTTGTGAATCTTTTTGGGTAAGTCAATTTTTGTGAGTTTACTAAAACGCCAACTAGCCGTTTGAGGATGAAAGCAACGGGTCTGAAACGGTGAAAAACGACCCTGTCAATGTCATACTCGGTTTGTTGTGTCCATAAGGCCAATTTAACTATTATTTTGATTTCCTCAAAAAAAAAAAAAACTATTTTTTTTTGATAATCCATAAGGGCATATTTACATTAACCCCATTTTGAGGATCCTAAAATAAATATGTAAATGGAGAACAGTATGCATTCTTAAGTTACTAATCAAAATTACTACTGCATACCTTTAGTGCGATGGTCACTTCACAAGTATAAGTGCTTGTAAGGTGTAGGGAGGTAATGGTCTAAATTAAAGTCTCTAAGAGGGAGTTTCATATACATATACGCTTAGATTATGTTAGAGTAGACATTCTATCTTGTATAAAAAAAGAAGAATAAGAAGTTACTAATCAAAATTTAGTCTACCGAACTAGTCACCTCATATAGTTCAAAATCAAGGTTAAACGAGTAACAAATACTAGAAAACATGAAATAAAATACTACAACTAATTTTTGCTAAATAAAATCCTATTACATATCTTAGAAAACAAACTTATTTACTTTATAGATTGACAAGTTAATGTATGAATGTTTTCTTAGAATAACCGGTATTTTGCAGTTTGCACTACGTAGTTTGCACAATACATTAGGACCTATGATTTGCAAAATTACATTGATGAAAATAAAGATATAGGTACGAGTAGAGCATGCTATTATAGATGGACAATGTCAGTTACACACTTGTGTGCACAAGTGTGTGTGTATGTAACAAGTTTTTCTCATGATAAATAAATGGAACGCGACATTGATGCAATTCACTTTATTGTCTCATTTTAAGTTGTAATTTTGCAAATTACTAAAACTGTCTTGTTTCTTTCTTGAATAAAATTCTGCCATTTATTCTAAATTTTTTTTTTTTTGAAAATTGAAAAAAAAAAATCAACAAATGGACCCTTTTGAAAAAGAAAAAAAAAAAAAAAAGAAAAAGAAGAAGAAGAAGCAAAGTGGTTGTTAATTTTACATGTTCTATCTTGTGCCGGATAGCACGTGTCATTCTCTAACCATCTCCCTCTCAGAGAATGAGATCGATTAGAAAGTAGGAACAACGGTAACCATACAAATTTAGAGCGCGAAACGCATAAAACAAAGAAAACACAAAAAACACACTCACACAAATCACTTTCCAAAAAATGATTTCAATCACACCCACCACTCTCGTCCTCCATAGAAACCCTAGCTTCTTCTTCTTCTTCCCCTCGACCACTACCAGACCAAACCCTAGCTTTCCCTCTTTCTTCACAATCCGATCCTCCTCTTCCTCCTCCACCAGCCTCCAAGAGCTCGAGAAGGAACAGGGCGAGCTCCGCTCCGAGCTGTACGCTTCGGCTCCGTTCCCGCCGATCAAGTCCGCGAAGAGAGTCATCCTCGTCAGGCACGGCCAGAGCACGTGGAACGAGGAGGGTCGGATCCAAGGGAGCTCCGATTTCTCTGTACTCACCAAGAAAGGCGAGGCTCAGGCCGAGACTTCGCGCCAAATGCTCATCGATGACTCCTTCGATGCCTGCTTCTCCAGGTTCTTTTCGCCTTTCCAATTCGAATTCTCGAAGTACTTTTATTGCTTCTTAAAACAAATTTGCTCTCTCTTTTTGGCTGAATACCATGCAAGAAAGCGCTTTTAACTAATTGCTACTTAAATATTACCTAAATTGTTTAATTGTACGCTTTCGTTGATCAAATCAGTGTGTCATTGATTATGGTAAAGTATAAATTGTGTGTAAAGTTTCAAAATTTGAGATTTTTTTGGAACTCTTCCTAGCTTTTGTAGTGGCGATTGTTAGATTAAAATCTAATGAATAAATTCACTATCTCGAGAATTGGTAATTTAACATGGTATCAAAGCTATTTAAATTTCCACGTGTTGGGCCCCATTCAATGGCAGCTCAAGTAGTCCACAAGCGAAGGGAGAGTGTTAGATTAAATGAAGAAATTCACTATCTCCTAAAAGCTTCGGTAATTTAACTATGATATTATTTATTTAGTTTTAGTTTGGATGATTAATGCTTTGGTTTTTGATTTGTATGAGTTTCTTTCAGCCCCTTGATACGATCGAAGAGAACGGCTGAGATCATATGGGGATCTCGCGAAACTGAGTTGATTACTGATTCTGATTTGAGAGAAATTGACTTATATTCGTTCCAAGTTAGTTTGCTTTCACTGATTTTTCTTACTCATTGTTGGGGAAAGGGGTTGAATTTGGTTAATTTGATATCGCATTATGGTTGCTGAGTGTATTGGTGAAGTGTAGGGTCTTTTGAAGCATGAGGGGAAAGAAAAGTTTGGTCCAGCTTTTCGTCAATGGCAGGTGGATGCTGCGAATTTCAACATAGATGGTCATTATCCGGTTAGAGAGTTGTGGGCGCGTGCTAGAAGCTGCTGGACTAAAATTTTACTCCATGAAAGCAGGTCTGTTCTTGTGGTTGCACACAATGCTGTTAATCAGGCTCTCGTTGCAACAGCAATTGGTACTATTTTCCTTTCTCTGCTCTAACTTGATGTGGAAAATATGCAAACTGTGTAATTTGAAATTAGTTTCTCTCCTTTTCTGTGGAAAACAGGTTTGGGAACGGAGTATTTTAGGATTTTACTTCAGAGCAATTGTGGCGTAAGCGTCTTGGATTTTACCCCACAGCCAGAGGGCGGGTCACCTCTTATATGTCTCAATCGTTTAAATCAGGTATATGGCATCTCTACTGAAAAAAGAAAAAAGAAAAAAGGTTTAGGCAATTCTATAATTTCTAGTGCTTTCATGTGGAAGATAGTGTCAGTAAGATAAAGGTAATGCTTCTTGGTCTGAGCTAGTGAAGGGTGTAAAGATCCACAATCTGTATTAGCATGTATGTTTTTTTTGGGTAAGTTATTTATATGTGTTCGAATATATATAGTTGAATGGATGTTACTTTTTAGGGCATTATTATCTGTTGCACTTGTTTTCCCTCTGGGAACTATTTTCAATTTCAAAAAAATTAGGTTTTGAATGGAAAACTCTTTGATTTTTGCAACAACAGTCTCTCCCCTCTTTCTCAATCTTGCTTGCTTATATTGTTCCCAAAAACCAAGTATTTGGAAAGGTAGATTTGAATTCTTGTAAAACTGTTTGTGTGTGTGCGTGTGTGTGCATGCGCACGTGCTTGCTTGCGTGTGCATAACTTAGTCAGGGACATATTACTCAGATGCAGCAAAGGCTGAAGCAATTAACATACTTCATACCACCTAGATGTTAACTTATATCTTCAACCAAAATAATAAGTGTTGATAATATGTATTTGGATGAGGACATAGTTACTAATTATAATTACTTTTCTGTTTGCAAATGTAATTTATTTTATTTTATTTTATTTTTATATTTAAGTTGTTTATGTGGTGCCACAATTTCAATGTTATGTAGGTTGTGTGGCAGGTTATGCTGGCCTTTAATTGTTATTAAACTGTTGCAGACCCCGAATTCACCTATTGCTGCTGGAAGTTCTGGGGCAGGAAAACGAGTAATCGGATTATACTAGTCTGCCATGGATACACGCAAAGCAATACAGAAGTAAGAAGGAATGGCCAAAAAAGTGTCTAGTTGGTTCTTTTAACATAGTTGACTTCTCCTTCATCTTATTCTTCTTTGTTTAGTTGCTTAATTAGATGTAACCGATAATTGAATTGTTGTGAAAAACTTATTAGCTATATGTTTCTTTCATCTCTATTTGCAATTTAAGAAATTTGTGGTCTATTGATAGAGTTGTAATTGATTCTGCATGAGATATTTGAATAATGGGGTATGGGGCTGGAAATCAGATCATTTATATAAAATATTAATTCTTCCCCGTCCTCTCTTCACTCATCAGATATCAGCAAAGCTTACATTATATTAAGAGACTATAAATGCCACTTTCTGTGTGAAGCTTTTCAGATTTAAAACCGGACAACAGTGGATAAGATCAAGGAAAATGTTGATTGCAAGAAGTATAGCGTAAGGGAGTCATTGAGGAAACATTTAACTAGCTCTTGCACTATACTGGGAAATTTCAGTATGTGTTAATAAGTAAATAATTTTATACCAGGAATATCACAAGATTAATAGTGCACAAGAGATAGACACAGGGTTAAAATACCTCTGAAATGGTGTTGTATGATATTGGGTTACGTATCCATGATTGTTTGAAACCAGGTTTCAACTTGTTGTAATTGTTGTGCTTTATATCCTTTTTTATTGGGGGGGGGGGGGTGGTGTGGGGAGTGTTAGCTCAGTTTTGTTTCTTTTTTATGAGTATCAGTGCTAGAAAAATAATTGCCGTAAATGTTCAACAGGCTAGTACTTCTGGGGATCTACCAATGAACATGCTTGGGATTATACAGGTAATGCTTTTATTACCATATGCATAATACAGGTTACAAATATATGATCTAATTTTCTTTAGTGGTAAATGACAGTCCCAGAAAACTGCAGAGCTACTCCTTGATTTGAAAGTGAGTTCCATAATTAGCAGTCCTAAGAAAGCTTGTTTTGAGACAGCCATGGCTATCTCCAGAGTAAGTTCATTCTTAATATGTTGANACAGGGTTAAAATACCTCTGAAATGGTGTTGTTTGATATTGGGTTACGTATCCATGATTGTTTGAAACCAGGTTTCAACTTGTTGTAATTGTTGTGCTTTATATCCTTTTTTATTGGGGGGGGGGGGTGGTGTGGGGAGTGTTAGCTCAGTTTTGTTTCTTTTTTATGAGTATCAGTGCTAGAAAAATAATTGCCGTAAATGTTCAACAGGCTAGTACTTCTGGGGATCTACCAATGAACATGCTTGGGATTATACAGGTAATGCTTTTATTACCATATGCATAATACAGGTTACAAATATATGATCTAATTTTCTTTAGTGGTAAATGACAGTCCCAGAAAACTGCAGAGCTACTCCTTGATTTGAAAGTGAGTTCCATAATTAGCAGTCCTAAGAAAGCTTGTTTTGAGACAGCCATGGCTATCTCCAGAGTAAGTTCATTCTTAATACTGTTGAGTCAGAATGTACCAAAATGATCTCTCTCTCATCTATATATTCCTTTTGGGATGTGGCATTCATGTCTTTACTCTGGCTAGCTTAATTGGTTGTAGGTACAAGAAGCTGCAGATTGCTTGGGTGCTGACTGTGTGCCACGCTATGTGGAGATGAAGCAGATTGAGTACCTTGATGTTGAAAACATCCTTCAGCAATCAGATAGGGCAAGATATCTGAACTTTTAGATATCTTTACTTCTTGCTTTGTTCTAAATATGGGAAACTAAGACTAAGAAAATCTTGTAACCTATGACTAATATTGAAACATTTGACATAGGATTAAACTACTTTTTTTTCATATATCCATGCTAGTTAATGACTAATAGCATGAATTTATACACAATGGAATGAAAAAAATACACGTGCATATACATACATAATGCATTTATATGTGCTATTCTCCTATTTTTGGTTTTACTTGTCCATAGTGACCTAGGCTGTACTAACCAGTCTGAACTTGAAGATTAGCACAAGTTTTTGTGTTTGCTTGACCCAGTACCGTTTTTGATTTTGTGTTTTCCACAGGATGCAACTGAGGTTTCATCTCTTCCACCTGGTTGGTTAAATAAATATGAGGATAGAATTACATCAGCAGTATGGAATCAATCTGAGAAGGCTTGGCAATCGCTGTTGGGTGAGCTGTCTGCTGAATCTGAGCCATCAAAGACAGTTGTTGTAGTTGGCCACCCTGCAATTCACATAGCATTGATGGGGCATTGCCTAAACTTAACTAAAGAATGGATGGGATCATTTCATCTTGATGCAGGCAGCATTAGTGTCCTCGATTTCCCCGATGGCCCTTCTGGAAGAGGGGTTATTCGGTGCATAAATTACACTGCCCATTTGGGGAGATGGTCAATACCTATCACTAGATCAACAGTGGATGACGAAGAGTTTTGATTGTAAATATGTATAGTTCTTAATTAAACTTGGAAATAATACTTCCATAACCAATTAAAGGAATATCAAGGTGTATGTGATCAAAATGTAGATTAGAGGAAATGAAATACTTACATGTCCAATTAATGGAATATTAATGTGGATGTGATCATGATGTATAAAAGAGGAAATGAATAACCCAGTTTTAAATTTCTAACATGCCAGTTAATGCAATATCTTTAAAGCATCAAAGGCCAAATTACTGCTTTCTTTTTTTTTTAAAAGTTACTTTTGCCATAGGAGTGTGAATTTTGAGATTATGTTTTCCCCCCTTTTCCCCTTTTGGTAATAAAAAAAAAAGTATAAACAAGAACTATTTTTTGCCCTTTCGGATTCATTTATATATATATATATATATTTGGGTGGCGGAGAGTGGGGTGTTAAGCAAAAGGCTTACGGAATTTGGGATTCATACTATTTTATGTTTTTATTTTATATTTATGTACAGTGCTTAAACTTGGAAAGAATACTTCCATTCCCAATTAAAAGAATATCAAGTGGATGTGATCATGAAGTATATTAGAGAAAATGAAGAACCAAGTTCTAAAATTTTAAGATGCCGGTTAATTTAACATATTTGAAGCAACAAAGACGGACCAAACTATTGGTTTAAAATAAAATCCTGTTGTCTTTGAAGAATTATAGATTTATAGGTGTAGATTGGGATTCATTCAATGATATAGTGTCCAACCTTCTAGATTTGAACCAAAGATCTAAGGATTAGCTTTTAATTACCAAATATAATCATCAGCATTTGAACCAAATATCTAAGGATTACCTTTTAATTACCAAATTTAATTATTAGTCATTTGAGCTAAGGATACACATAGTTGAGTTTTTTAGGGGCACTCAGGTGGTGGGTTCAATGGACTTGAAAGACGTGTCATAAATTTAGAAGTCTCAAATTCCTTTCACCACAATATCAATCCACAATATTTTTGAATTATTTTATTGAGAGGGAGTTGAATAGTTTAGCTAAATTGAGACCTCACTTCCTTAATTCCTTATGCATATATATATATATATAAATTTTTGATTTGTTTGTTTGTTTAGCTGGGTAATGTGACCCCATCTAGTCTCAGTTTTATTTTATTCTCATATGACCTGTACAAAACAAGGCCCATGAGAACACTAAGACCCAATTGAAATAGAAACATTTGAGACCCAGCAACCAAATGAGCTTGACCACTGTCAGTCCAGTCCAGTAAGCTCTCACATTTCATTTCATTTCAGCTGACAAATGATAGCCTGCCCTTGGGTTTTACAGAGGTTTTAGGGTTTGGAAATCTGAAACTACCTAGTAAGTGAAGAGAGTAATGATTACTCTCTCGCCGTTTGAACAATCAATCCAGCAAATTCTAGGTATGTATGTTTCATTCTCTTAATTCTTTTTATGCTTTCGATTTCATAATAAAATTATGTCTAACACAATTCAGAGGTTTGTACAAAACAAACAATTATCTCTCACCCTCTGCCTGTCAATTTAATTTCAAAAACCCGCTTCTTATTTCCTTATTTTTTAAATTTAAAAGCTAGTATGATCAATTACTAGCTTCAAATCTAATGGGTTTTTTTTTTTTTTTTTTTCCCTGAAAAAATTTTACCTGAAAATTTTATCAGCTTAAATAAATTGAACTGTTTTCTTTGTAGATGTGTTGCAGTGGTACTCATTGAGATTTAGGGTCAAAGCTGCTTTCTTGATTGGAATGATAGATGCAATCACTTTTATTTTTTTGGTCTACTCACATACACTGAATTGTATTAGGGAAAACAATGTGTTAAATGGGTCTGTAAGTAGAAAACAAGTCACTTTGAGTGTTGCAAAGTTGCAAGTAGAAATTTCTCCACTTGTACTGAGTTGTGGATTTTTTGGTCTAAATTGGGTGACCCAATACACTGACTTGATTTCTGATTATTATCCATTCTGATTTTCACTAGTTTCATTTGACATTTTTATACTCAAGTTTTTACTGCCAAAAAAGAAGGTTTTTGACAGCTTACAGCTTTGATTTTGTATTGTTCCAATAAGCGATTTAATAGTTTCAAATTCAAATTCAAATTTTTATTTTTCTTTTGGTTTCTGGATCTTAATGCTGCATTTGAATGAATTAGAGGTCTGATGCTCTGTTTGTGTGATGAGGTTTTATGTGACACACAATGATGGCAGGCCAATTAGTAGCCATCCACAAGACATTTTATACTTGGAAGATGATGAGATGGTTGGGTTTTGTGATAACACAGCTCAATAATTTGTATTTGTAATACATACAATAACTAACACAGATCAATAATTTGTATTAATAATACATAACAATAACCAATTTAAAAATTATTATTATTATTAAAAAGGGAAATAGGCAAATCAATTAGACAATAGTTTTTCGTTTTTGTAATTTTTTTCTTCTAATATTAACTTTAGCAAGTATCAACTAACTGCTTAGATGAATGAAAACAACAGTTTTTCACAGATTTTACCAAATGCTCTTGTAATTTTTTTTTTCTTGCAGCACTTTTTCATTCAGCAATTATTGAGGAACAGCGCACTTTTAACTAGCTGTACCAAACCAACTCTAAGACTGTGAGGGAGAGAAAGACATTCAAAATGGCAGCTTCGGTTGCTGGAAGATCCACACTAGTGCGTGCATTTTGCAGAGCATCAATGAGTCCTTCTTCAGCGACAAGGAGATTCTCATTGCCCCCACGCACGTCCAATTTTGTGCCTCATCGATCTCCAACTTCCTCTCCTCCTTTAAGGTGCTACTCTTTTTCTCTATCTCTAGTTCTCTGTACTTTGACACTAATAATATCTAATCCTTTTTGAACTTTGATTGTCTTGAAAAGGTTACTTCGAAGAGAACTGAGTTCTCTTCAGCCTGTCCACTCTGCAATTGCTTCGGCTTGCCTTGTCTCCAAGCTCCCCAGCGAAGCCAGCACCTCCACTGAAGGTAAACTCTCTCTCTCTCTCTCTAACATATATTTATGCATGCATGTTGAAATTATTTGAAGAGATTGTAACTAATTCTAGTGAGCTGTACAAAATTTGGTGATGGATATTGTATAATTGGGTCTTAATTGAGTTTGATTGATGCATGATCAGATACTAGAGAATGGTGTGCTGTGGCTGTTGTCTTTAATTGTGTCAAGAGACGTGACAATTGCAATGCTGCATAATCTATATATAAGAAAAATAAAATAATGAACAATATCGATCTTTCAATTGGAGTGGTAATTAATGATAGTGTAATATAACTAGTTGCAAAAAGCGCCTAAATTTCTAAGAAGTGGACGATGTTGATCTCTCTTTTTTGGGTGATGGTAGCTAAATAATTCTATTGAAATCAATTATCATTCCTCATGAAGTGGACGAGCTGAAGAGGAATGACCATTGATTTTATGAGGAAACGTATCAGCTGCAGTCAGCTCCACTTAGATAGTAAGGTTGCGGAGATGTATCATGATGTGAAGGGTCCAACCTAACTTGGCATCATGAGTACTGAATGTCTCAATGTCAAGGTCACTGATGAACAGTTTGTTTGGTCTTGGGTGGGCATTTATGTGAACTTTTTTTATTTTTTATTTTTTTTGAATGGGAAGGCAGACAAGTGGTTGAGGAAAGCAGTACAGATGTTAGAAAGAATCAACCTTGTGAGAGGCATCCTTGATGGAACAAGAGTGGTTATTTTGTGTATGATAAAGTTGAGTGTAACAAATGGTTGGTATTAATGCTAAATGATGTTGGAGAAGAGCTTTGAACTTATTATGGTTGGAGGAGGGACTAGGGACTCTTATGCAGCCATGCTTTGAGAAGAGAAGTTGGACAGATAGGTTTTCCTGGAGTGCTGACTGCCTTTTTGATGAACTTTACTTGTGAGTACTCTGTATGAGTGGCTATTTGAAACTTTTTTTTGCTGTAAAGAAGTAAGGATTAACCAAAAACAACATTCTCGTTGTCCCAAGTCCCAACCAGTACTGTAGAGATTAGAAGATGCATCCGGGGTAGATTGAGTGCAAATACACTGGGGACTTTAATTATCTCAAGCTTGTAGACGACATGATACTGTGTGAATCTATTCTGCTTTACTTGGAAATAACATAACAGTTGATGAGATCCTATGCCATGTACTTTTAATCCCTAAGAATATGTGAAAGGAATGTTAGGGGATTTTTTTTTCAGATAGTTGTCTGCAAACCATTTTTAAGGTTGCTTTGAATGCCATGTAAAGAAAAGAAAATACAGATCTTGCTTACTTTATTTACTTATTATGTTTTTTGGTTTGTGAGAAATTAAAAGTTATGCATAAGTAAGCTGAAATATTGTGTGAACCCCAGACTCTCAATTGAGTGGAAATTTATTGTCCTGGTTCCTGCAGCATTAACAAACCTTGATCCATAATGTCTCATTGCTTTGTCCACCACTGGTCCTTGATTGGTATGAAGGAAAGAAAATAAAGTGTGTAAAAATGTTAAATGAGATCTTAAGGAGGCCTTTGCAATTTTCTTTTTCTCTTCTCCTTGTACACTTCAAGAGCCAAACTGCCATCACGTATTGGACAGCATGGTGAGGTAAGAAAAATTATCAATCAAAACCCTGATAATCAAATAGCAGTGAATGAAACAGGACCCTTTGTACGAATGAACTTCGGAACAATCTGGATAGAGGAACATATCACTCTCTCAGAACAAATAGTTCGTAAAGATTTACTTTAAGTAAGGAGAAGTCTTTTGGCTAAAAAAAAAGGACAAAAAAAGAAGAAGATAAAAATGTAGCTTGAGATTTATGCTGCTTTACCTGTTGAAATATTTGTATTTTCGGTTTGTAAAATTTTATTGATTGTTACTGTAAGAAGCAAATTCATAACATCTATTTCTTCTCACTCTTGATGACAGGTAGATTTGCAAACTATCTCAGTCCCATCTAGTACTGAATGCAAGCCAAGATCAGAGTTGTTCTTCTTTTTATCATTGGCTTATTAGTTCATTTCTGAAGTTGGAGTTCAGGTCTTCCAGGCTTAATTGCTGAAAACGCTTTTCTAACTTTCTTCTACTAAGTAGCAACCTCAAGCTATTTCCTGAAGTTCTCCTACTTTGTTATATATATGATAAATTTGATTCACTTTGATGAGAGAATCCATGTTTCCTGTTGTTTAATTACTACCACATGAATCATTGATAAAATGTTTGGATGTAGAAGCAGAATAACTGCACATTGGTTATGATGGTAATTATATTAAGATAAATCAATTAAAAATAATGCATCTCTTGCAGGTGTAGTTTTAGGAAAGGAAATTAATTCAAAGGCATCCTTTGGTTTTCAGAACTTATTGGAAATTGTTCTAGGTGGAATGTGCTGTTGATTGGTATGAAATTGGCTGACGTTGAAAACATACGATGTACCAGAATTGAAATGGGGAAAATTTTCATCTACTAATAAAATTCTTGCCATTTTTTGAAAGAAATTTGTCTAGAAACATAATAGTACATGAATGATGAAACATTGGAAAATTCGGTTGTATTCACATTACTTGCTTCACTTGATCCTGATGAATCTGGTAGAAAGTTCACCAGAATTTTAAATTTGGATGAAATAGTACAATCTCTGGGAGTATTTAAAGGTTGTCAGCTGCTTGCTGAGACAAGCTTGGTTTCAATTTTGGACCTGGCAGAGACGTGCCAAAGTTAAAATTGTTCTTAACCATACAACTCTAGTTGGGCACCTATTGTTGAAAGAATGAGGTGGAGGGTGTGTTTATGAGTTCAAGATTGACTTGGTGCCTATTGATCTAGGAGAAGATTAAAGAAATGAGAGGTGCCTGTACACCTGAGCTCCTCTTACTGTTTAGTTCTTGTTACATTAGTTTTCTTGCCATTGCTTGACTTGGTTGCTATATGTATGATTTTGGATAGTTTTTATGCAGCAGTAGGATCAAAGAAAGAACACTGCGCTTCTTATCGTGAAACTTAAGGTTTAAGGACATTGATCGATCTTAGTATGAAAATACAAATTACAAAGTTTAGGGTTGAATTACTCTCATTTAGCTTTTCCCACTTCACAGAATAGGAAGAAGAAAAAAGGGAAAAGAGGGGAGGGTTGGGGGTGTGGTTGTATATACCGGCAAATATTCGATTTAGGTTCTGGGTCAAATATCCTTCACATGCCAGATTAATTAGAATGAATCAAGCTGACATTATTGAAGTATGACAACCAGGAGTCTTTTAAGAGACACATGAATTCATGATGTGGTCTTGGGGAAAATTTGGTCAATATTGCTTGGCTGGCTAGCCATTAGGGAAGTGTTCACAACTGGTCTTTGCTTGTAATAGGTAAATTCAACGTTCAGTTCATTTGTACGCTTTGAATTAGAGTAAATTCAAAAGGCTAGTTGCAAAAGCTATATAGAGACATGTCTCATGCACAGATCTTTTGTGGGTTATCATGTTACATTAACATAATCTTACTCTTAACTTCATCTGCACAAGACTTGGACAAATAAAAATCTCTCTATGTAAGCAGATCTTTTATATATATTAACTAAAAGAAGGAAGAAAACAAAAATAGTTTAATTTTGACTAATTATTGGGTGAAGGAAAAGGTCCACTGTCCATGCAAAACTATAATACCAGTAATCAATTTCCTTCAGTTTCGGTGAATAATAAATTTTCTGGTATTTAATGGTTTCTTCCCCAACAAAAGTAGCAAATTTAGTGAAAGAAAATAAAAGTGGATTCTCTGCTTCTGGAAATATATATTATTTTTTATACAAAGGTATGTTTAATTTAATTTTTTTTTTTTATAAAAAAAAAAATCGTTTCTTTGACTGAAACTGCCACGTTTTGTGTTTGCATTGTGGACCATTATAAAGTGCTTAAAATAAATTCTGATGGAAACATTGTCTCGTTTGGTAAAGCCATTCACGTATTTGCAATTTACCAAGTCATAAAGTGATCCTAAAAAAAAAAAAGAATAAAAAAAGAAATAAAGTGATAAAACCCTGTCAACCTCACTCTCTCATCTTTAATTTTTGCTAATTGATGGAAGACCCCTTTATATCCATGCATTGGATAAAATGATATACAAGAGCAGACTATCTTTTGTGGGTTATCATGTTACATTAACATAATCTTACTCTTAACTTCATCTGCACAAGACTTGGACAAATAAAAATCTCTCTATGTAAGCAGATCTTTTATATATATTAACTAAAAGAAGGAAGAAAACAAAAATAGTTTAATTTTGACTAATTATTGGGTGAAGGAAAAGGTCCACTGTCCATGCAAAACTATAATACCAGTAATCAATTTCCTTCAGTTTCGGTGAATAATAAATTTTCTGGTATTTAATGGTTTCTTCCCCAACAAAAGTAGCAAATTTAGTGAAAGAAAATAAAAGTGGATTCTCTGCTTCTGGAAATATATATTATTTTTTATACAAAGGTATGTTTAATTTAATTTTTTTTTTTTATAAAAAAAAAAATCGTTTCTTTGACTGAAACTGCCACGTTTTGTGTTTGCATTGTGGACCATTATAAAGTGCTTAAAATAAATTCTGATGGAAACATTGTCTCGTTTGGTAAAGCCATTCACGTATTTGCAATTTACCAAGTCATAAAGTGATCCTAAAAAAAAAAAAAAGAATAAAAAAAGAAATAAAGTGATAAAACCCTGTCAACCTCACTCTCTCATCTTTAATTTTTGCTAATTGATGGAAGACCCCTTTATATCCATGCATTGGATAAAATGATATACAAGAGCAGACGAGCGTTTTAGCTCAAATGATTGGCTTTCTGATATTTTTTTCAAACATAGACATTTAGAATACAACCTGATAGTAAAGGGGATCATCACGTTAAAAATACGTGGTAGTAGGTGTTTGAGACTTAAAGAGTTAGAAACACTCACATTAATTGAAAAATTAAACCCTTTTTTTAGATAAAATAGTAATTCAACTTATGTCGTCCATTCTATGATAATTACTTTTTATCATTAGGTTAAGACATTATGTTGGTTTTTGGTGTAGGCGAGAATGAATCGAACCTTAAATATTTTATTTAACGATAAGAAACTTTATCAATTGAGTTAAGTAAAACCCAAATTTTTGTTTCTGAGAAATTAATAAAGAAACCTGTTGGTGAGAAGAGGAAGAAAAAAGAACTAATAAACCAAAAGACCCGTTATCGTGGTTCATACACAGGTTATATACTCCTTATGATGACTATTTTAAAATACAACTCCATGAAATTGATGCACGTATTTCCCATTAAAAAAGAAAAATTAGGAAAGTTGTTAACGTGGAGATAATTATTCGACAATTTCTTGGACTTGGATACACAAGTTTTTTTTAGTAAACTTTGGTGATTTTTTTTATCTTACACAGTAGACTTTGACATTTTTTTGGTCATCAATGTTTAGCCCAGATTCGTTTCAAAAATAAATTAAAAAAATTTCCCGAGATTTTGCAAATAAATGAGACTAACTTGTGCTTATTAATGTTAAGATTTTCTATTTTCCAAATCAAGTGGACCTAAAAATGTATATATATACCCACACGGGGTATCCATGTGGTGAGTTTATTGGTCTGGGATGTGATGTGAACTTTGGAGGTCTTAGAATTAATCTACCACAATGTCGGTTCATGAAGTTTATGAGATATTTTATAGATAGAGAGTGTGATAGTCTAACCACAAATTGAGACACCGCTTCCTTATATAAAAATAAAACAAAATAGTACATATAGCCAGATGATAAGGTCTTTGTTCATTACATTTTTTTGGTTTGTCTTTTGTGTATTTTAGAAATATTACATGTCTATGTTTGGGAAGAATTTTGGCTTGAAATTTTCTAAGGTGGTTTGGATAAGCACATCAGGTGCACAATTGTCACCCACAACAAATTTCAGGACAGCTGCATAGCTTTTCACTGAACATTGCGGTTGCTAGTTGCTACAAGTTGGACAACTGTCTGTCCATTTTTATACTTCATAATTTCAATTGGAAATTTAAAAATAATCTAGGAATGGAACTGCTATAAATTACTTTTGCTGAACCGTTCAATTTGGCTGGGATCCTAGAACCTTTCAAATATCACAGAAAAATTTCCCATACAAACAACAAGTGGATGAAATTGAAAGCATATATATATATAGACACACACTAATCATTAACCCGTGTAATGCATTTACAAAAAATATTTATATATGATACATATTTAATTAATAAAATTAATAATTAAAATTTTGATTAAAAAATTTATAGAAAATATTTTATCTATTTAGTTATAATTTTATTTTTATTTTTTTATTTTTATTTTTATGTTAGGTTGCTTTACCCAAAATATGTGAAATCTAATTAGTTTAAACTAACATAGTTTAATACAATATATAACTCCAAAAAATAAACTAAGAAAAAAAAGTAGAAAGATGACTAATTTAATCTAATTTAATTTGTTTAGTGGTAGGTTATTTTATCTAAAAAGATGACGAATTCAAATTAGTTTAAATTAATATAGTTTAAGACAATTTGTAGTTCTATATTAAAAGTATGCTTGAAAACCAATTGGCGTTTGACATGATAATTCATAAGTTGAATCATATTTTTTATTTATTTAATAAAAGCATTAGAAGAAGTTAATAACAAAATCAATAGCTTCATATTATATATATATATATATATGGGGCTTGTCAATATAGATATTCACCGACAAAATATGAGCATGCATATCCCATAGGATATGAGAAAATGATGCAAGAAAGATGAAGGGAATTTCAAAATATGGTGTCTTGATGTGATATTATTGATTCATAGGTTGAAAATGCTATCGTATTTTTTTATTTATCTAATAAAAAAATTAGAAGATTTTTTTTTTTTTTGAGAATATTGAGTATTTTGAAACACACATACGGAAAGAGATGATAAGGTCTTAAAGAAACTGACAGTGGTGTATATTCAAAAATGTCTAACTCCTAGATATACAACACATACTTTAAACTTCTTTTAACTCATATTCATTAAAAATAAGTTAATAACAAATCAATAGCTTTCATTATATATATGGGGGCTTGTCAACATAGATATTCACCGACAAAAGGTGAGCATGCATATCCCGTAGGATATGAGAAAATGATGCAAGAAAGAAGAAGGGAATTTCAAGTGTCATTTTCATCCATTAATCTGAGCTTTCTGTTAAGATGAAAATGATCTGTAAACAAATTCCAAGAAGCAACAAACCCAACAGACTCTTCAGTTGCAGTTTATTAGTATATAATACCTTCGACTTGGTAAATATATTTATGGTCGAGTAGGACACAACATTATTTAAGTCTATCTTATTTAATATATATATATATATAGAGAGAGAGAGAGAGAGAGAGAGAGAGAGAGAGAGAGAGAGAGAGAGAGATTAATTAGCTTGGAAGAATAGAATAGCACATGCAATTAGGTAATGAATAATGTAAAAATAAATGGTTTCTATGGGACAAAATGTATTAAATTAAATGAGGGTGATGGGTGAGTGATGAAGAAGACTCTCTCAATGAAAGAAGATCGAAGATTTAGGTTAAGTAGTTGATACTTTTTATTCATGTGTCTTATTTGGAATCAAGGAGAGCTAGGAATACCACACATCATAATTAATTTTATTGTGGTGATGGGTTAGCGAGTTGTGTACAAATCATCTTTGTTGCAAATTGCACCCTTACTTCCTTAGTTTAAGGCAAATGTCAACTTGGACAGTGCAACATACACCGAAACTTTGAAAATTTTAGTAATAATAATTTGATAGTTCTGAGTTTTGACGCAACTTCTGTTTTAGGAAGGACGGATACTTCATTAAGAGTACCATATCTGTGTTGTATTGGTGTTTTACTGGCTATATTGTGGTATAACTTTTCATAAATTGCTTGTGTCGTACCCATACTCGTACTTGTACCTGGGTCAGTACTTACTAGCTTCTATTGGGTCTTAGAACCTGTTAATAATGTCTTCCCATGAACACATTAAATTATTGTTTAGTATTCCTGATGGCTAAACAACTTAATCTATGTCGCTCTGATATTGTGCCTTTTGATGATTGTAAAAGGAAATGTTTGCATTTGTAACTGAAACCAGAAACATGTACTCTGATCCTATATAAAAGATAAAATTAAAAATAAAAATAAAAAGAAGAAGAAGAAACATGTATGCTGATTGATCGATGTAGAACAAGTGTTTTTGGGATTTCTCAAGAAGCAGAATAATCAAAAATCAAGGCAGAAGGGCACGTAATTCATTATAGTTGTCCGTTGATGCTTGTTTTCAGACCTTAAGTTTGGTTGTTCTATTTTAGCTTATCTTATTCCGTTAATTTGGTCTTTTAGCAAAGTCATAGAAAATTTAAGTTTATTTTTTAATTTGTTGATTATTTTTTTTATAGTTTATAATTATAATATAATGTCAGAGAATTCTATCAAAAAGCCTAAGAGCTCCTATAAATATGTATTTTCCTAAACTAGTTTTATTAAATATGTGGGGCCAGAAAATCGGGTAGCCTTGGCCCACTTCAAACCAGGCCCAAATGACCCACGCCGAGGATGCATGATGGGTCCGAGGATGACCCTATCCTCGATCGTCCGAGACCTCGAAAAAACACAAGGACCACCCCACCACAGGACTCCTTGAATATCCGAGGAGGAGAAGGGCCCGGTGCCACGCGTCGGAGGCAGAAGCACGGCGAAGGAGCAAGCCCTAGGTGGACTGTCACCTCTGCATTGAATACGCTCACCTGACCCTCCTGGCCGCATTAATGGGAATGTAACCCCTTGACAGGGCAACATCGATCAGGATGAACCACTTGAGCACGGATATGACCTTTGATGGGACAGACGGTCAGGGAGGAGGCCAATAGATGATCAATAGAAGGAAGAAGGAAGGGGAGGAGTGAGAGATATATAAGGAAGGGGAGCAAAGTGTAAAAGAGGGGTTTTTTGGGAGGAGAGGAAAAAAGAGAGTTTGGGGGAAGAAAAAACCTCCTCGGCCATGGGCCGAAGAGCATCCCCCAGTTGTAAATTATTCTTAGTATTTTTCAATAAAAGGAAAGTAATTCATGCTTCATGCACGCCGGCGAGCGCCTAAACCTTCGATCCACCATCTACAAATTCATTTTTCTGAGTTCGTTGGGGCCTGGGGAAACTCATATCTTTTGGGCTACAAAAACTGACCATACAATATATATTGAAATAAAATACTACTATGAGAATTTCACAAATTTTTAGTGGATTTTTTTATTTTTTTTTGGGAGAAGAAATTTTTAGTGGACTCGAGACACCTTGCCTTGAGTTTTCAAAGCTTTGATTAAGTTGGAACGATATGTAAGTTTTCTGCATTTCCTTTTGGCATAATTAATATATTAGGAAAATTGTTCAGCTTTGGTAGTAACTACATATGGATGCAATTGATGCTAAGTTCACACTTAAAGTCATTACATTTCTCTTTAAAAAAAAAAAAGTCATTACATGAAATATTTTCTCAAAAAAGAAAAAAAAGTAATTACATGAAATCATGCATCGTTACATCATATGCCCTAAAATATTGAAATTGATAATTTTATACGATTAATCCTAGGAATTAATTACTTATGACTGACTATTTTGGCGTGTTATGATTTAAGAAAATCGTTAAACACGTTGGTAATAACCTCACATATTCCAAAGCTAATTAAGTTTGTGACAAAACTCACAAAACGATAAAATCCCAAATCTAGCTACTTGTCAGTTGTCAGTTTAGATGGAGCCATACCCACCAAAAACCATGTGCCATTGATGACCTGAAAATTCTAATTAGGCATGACAACTAGACACATTTAAAGCTATGTTTGTAAATGGAACTCACTAAAAATAACTTATCCAAATCTATTTTATTGGTGTAGCTAAAATTCTCTCTCTCTCCATTGAAAATTGGAAATCAGCAATTAATTGGTTGACATCTTTATAAACAAATAGGCTTTTTCTGTTCATCAAAAAAAAAAAAAAAAAAGCTTTTTCTATTCTAATTTTCTAACGTGTTCTATTTTTAAATTCTCTTCAACTCATCAATTTATTTATGAATTTTTTTTGGGTAAGCATCAATTTGTATGAATGATTGCAGGTTTTTATTTATCCTTTTTTTCTTCTCTTGCTCTTGGAAAACAGTTGGCTATTATACAGTTAACCTCACTTTGCAATTTGCAACACAGATTCCCACTTCAACATTCTTTGTATCATCTCCCATTTGCAAAATTGCAACACACACACATATATATATACGTGCACGGCTTAATTAATATTGCTTTCCGAAACAAGTACAAAATATGTACCCAAAGAACTTACCAATAAGATAGGATAATTCATGACCTGTTCAATATTTTGCTTCCTTGAAAGTTTCTCACAATTAAGGAGGCCAATTTCAAGGATCTACCAAGAGAAATTCCCTTAAATTTTATGCACATTTATAATTATCGGTGATCTTTGGTGATAGCTAGAGATGCTTCACTTTTGTTGGTGAGAATTTCTTACCATTATAATTATTATTAACTATCAAGGCTAAGACAAGAATTCTTTCCTTTTGGTGGGATTCCATTTTCTTTTACATTGTTGCTCGCACGTTTCATGTTTTATATTTATAGGGTACTTCACGGCCTGCCTTTTGAGTAAACTAACATCTTTATCTTTACTAATATTTACATATGGAAGAAAAAGAAAAGAAAAAAAGGAAAGTGTGGAATCCCATCTGTCATCTCAGTGACCAAATGAAGAACAAAGTTGTGCCCTGAAATATCACCAAGATCGAGGATATGAGATTCGTATAGATTATTTGTTTAATTAATGGTCAATTTTCAACTTCTCGCATGTAAAAAAAAAAAAAACAAATAATAAATAACTCAATCAATTTCCGTGAAGAAGAAGTGATTTTTTTAGGAGTTAAATTTTCATTTGTCGAGAAAAAAAGTATTTCTTATTTTTCATTCTCATTTACATAAGAATGAACACTATGGTTTACATTCGAATATGCATGACATCTCTTACCAAATGAAGAATAAAGTTGTGCCCTGAAATATCACCAAAGATCAAGGGTATGAGAATCGTATGATTTATTTGTTAATTAATGGTCAAATATCAACTCCATCTATTAAGTCCAAGAACATTTTGAGTAGTAGGAAGATTTGAAAATTAGCTTAAGTAATCATATATAGTAATTGAACATTTTAAAAGCCGGTAATTTTCTTTTGAGTGGAATTCACTTATTTCTATATGTGGCATTGTGTTGCTTCTTTTCATATTCAACTTCTTCCACCTTATCAAAAAAATAAAAAATAAAATAAACTTCTTCCATTGACAGTGAGTGTAATTGTACGTTTGTGTCTAAGGAATAATTTGGAAATAAAAAATTAGTTTAACACGTATTACTATGGAAGCCAATTACGTTATTCTAGTTGGAAGAAGCTTTACTTTAGTGTATGTGGTAGGGAATGATATACTTGGGAGAGTTCTTCAAACATAAAAATATGTTGGGAAGCTTAATATAAAAGGTTAAGGTGCCGTTAGGTAATGTTTTTTTAGTAATGTTGTTTGTATTTTTTTAAAAATACGTGTGGGTGAAAAAATATGTGAAAATACGTAAAATTAAAAACATGTACCAAATGGGCCCTAAGTCACTGTGTTTAGCCCAGTAATTTTGTATGAATCACTCACTTTTATTATATTCTTAAAGAGTTTCAACCTACGACATCTGCTTTTGATGATAACTCTTTATTATCAGATTAAGACATTGGTCAGTTTTTGTTGTAAGTGGGGATTGAACTCAGATCTCTTATTTAGCTATCAGAGACTTTACGTTTGTGTCTAAGGTTAAGTCACTTTTATTGTAAGGATTTTTTTTTTTTTGGAGGTAGTTATAATATTTATGATGTCTATTCCTGATGATAACTTTTTATCTTTAGAATGAAATACAAATTAGTTTTTGGTATAGGCGGGGATTAAACCTTATATCTTTTATTCAACCATTAGAGACTTTATCAGTTGAGCAAATTAGAACCCATTTGCCAGGAATTCCGTCACAAGTGAAATTCTAATAAAATAAAATATTATTCATTTAAGAATAAGCATGTGCTTTCGATTGTTTTTCTTCTTTTTATGATGTTTGTATTGCCTATTCCAAACATCGTATAAGTGGATGTTTTGTACGCTAAGTACGGCCCTTATACATGCATAGGTAAAAATTGATAGAATAAGAAGTTATGGGGGTGAAAAAATTATGGTAATCGATGATCCTGTTTATATAATAGCTGACCCTGTGAAATTAAATGAGAATTGGAAAATTTTGTCACAAGAATGCAACAGTGCAAGCTCGAGAAAAGATGATTCACTCTTAAAAAGTTATGGAAGACAATTTGGTCCTTAAAAGTACCCCAGAAAATCAAGCTGTTTGCTTGGAAGGCATGCCGTGACATTCTTGCTTCGAAACAAAATCTGGCAAAAAGAAAAATTACAGAAAATGGGGGTTGCGAGTTGTGTGGAAAGGAAGAGGAGTCCATCTGTCACTTAATGTGGCTCTGCGATCATGCCAAGGAAGTGTGGCGAAGCAACAAATTTGTTTTGCCTTTCGTAATATCTGCAAACTGGAAGTTCTCGGACGTGATTGAAAAACTACAGGAGTGCGAGCATCTCCGACCTGGGCTGTTGGAACAAGTCATCACGGTTTGTTGGGGCATCTGGAAAAATAGAAATGATCTCAGGATGGGTGGTAAGGGCAAGGCCGATAGAACAATCCTAAGAAATGCGTTGAATCTGGTGGAGGAATTTCGAAGCACCAATGAGGCAAAAACAGAGCATCTGGAGGAAACTCCAGTCACGGTCCCTTGGCAGCCTCCAAGTCACTGTCCCTTCAAAGTCAATATTGATGGGGCGGTCTTCTCAAAGAGGAAGCATGCAGGTGCTGGGGTGGTTATCAGAGACAGGGAGGGGGAAGTGGTCGCTGCCCTTAGCAAAACGTGGGAGTACCCTTTAGGAGCAATAGAAGCTGAAGCAAAGGCCTGGGAAACGGGTGCCCTTTTCGCTAGAGAGGTGGGAATCTGTAAGGCTGAGTTTGAAGGGGACTCGCTGGTAGTATGTAATGCCGTGCAAGGTCTGGCCTCTCCGCCCTCTTCAGTGGTCAATGTAATTGCTGGTTTTTTGGATCACGCTTCTCACCTCAGGCAGTGGAAAGTGTCCCACATCAAAAGGCAGGGAAACGTCCCTGCTCATCTATTGGCCCAACATGCCCAGCATGTTGTGGGCCACATTGCATGGCTAGGGGAGTGTCCTGGCTTGATAGAACATGCATGTAATGAAGACAAATTGTAACTTGGACTTCCTTTCTTTTTTCGGTCAACCATGATATAAATTAAAGCTAGGCATTAACCAGCCTATTACAAAAAGTGCTAGCTTTATCAGCAGCCAACAAACTTTCCACCACAGACGGCGGATTACAAAAGACCTGGTAGCTATACAAGGATTGCGCGCCTATTCTAGCCAAAGCATCAGCGCATTGGTTTGCGTCCCGAAAAACATGAGTCACTCGCTTGCTCGGAAATTCCTGCAGCAGATTCCTACAGTCGGATAAAAGAGGTTCCATAAGTAAATTATCAGTACCATTGTTCATCAGCATCACAACACATAAAGCATCAAGTTCAATGATAATTTGTTGTATCCCCATCTCCTTAGCAAGTGTCAACCCATCCCTCAAAGCCCAAAGTTCAGCCAAAGCACTGTTAGTGAAACCGAACCCCCTCACAAATCCCCTCAGCCAATTCCCTTCATGATCACGAAGTAAGCCACCTCCCCCTGCTCTGTCCAGATTCTTCATTACTGAACCATCTGTGTTGAGCTTCACCCAACCACTAGCAGGCTTCACCCACCCCACTGGAATCACGGTTTTTGATTTCTTGGCCTTGTCCACACAGCCAATTGAGAAGAATTCAGCACTGTTATGAATGCATCTTCTCCATGCCAGCGGATCAATAGTACCTGTCTTAAACAAAAATTCATTTCTATGAACCCACAGCTGCCACAATCCCATCGGAAAAAGAACCTTCCAAGGAACTCCTTTGACATCAATATTCATATCATCTTTACAATTAACTTCCAACCAAACCTTAAAAGGGAGTTTAAAAGAGTTTCTATAGCAATGGGGAACTTGAACCTGCTCCCAAAATAAATGAGCAATTTCACAATCTCTAAGCAAGTGATCTATGGTTTCATTATCCTTATTACACATTCTACACATTTTTCCAATATTTAAACCTCTAGAACCCAGAACAGAGGCCGTGGGAAGACTATCATGGAGGCACAACCAAATAAGAAACTGAATTTTTGGAAAAGTTTCAGTCCTCCACACCCACTTGAATGACACAGAAACCGGATTCAGAGGATTTAATCCCATAGCAATAAGATATGCTGCTTGTATGGAAAAGGTTCCATTCTTAGAATGGTTCCACAGGAGAAAATCCCTCTTGGAAGGATCATAGGATAGAGGAGTAGCCCGGATGGCATTAAGAACATGTTCAGGGAGCTCAAAGGATACACTTGAACCCATCCATGCCTGATTATCATCAAAGCATTGTCGCACAGTACACACATCTTCTCCACGGTTCAAAGGGCCCTCAACCAGCTCTCTTAGCCTCCCACAAGGCAGCCATAAATCCTTCCACAAGTTAACAGACTCACCATTATTTACCATCCATCTCAACCCCTTCACATAAATAGGACCACCCTTCTTGCAAGCAGCCCAGATAGGTGAACAAGGCAGCTTGGAACCTTCCACAGTAGTTCTACTGGAGCAGAGATACTTAGAAGCCAACATCATCACCCACGGCTTCTCCTCCTCATGAGCCAACCTCCAACACAGCTTGGCTAAAATGGCTGCATTCCTTTGCTTCATAGAAAAAATCCCCAAACCACCCAACTCTTTTGGAAGAGTAACAGTACCCCATTTAACCATGTGCATTCTTCTCTTCTCTTCAGTTGACCCCCAAATGAAATCTCTCATCATTTTATCAAGAGAATTACAAACATTGGCTGGCAGGTTATGGCATTGCATATAGTATTCAGCAATAGGGGCAGCCGCAGATTTAGCAAGAACAAGCCTCCCCGCTCTTGACAGAAATTTAGTTTTCCATCCAGCAAGCTTGTTCTGAACTTTGTCAAGAATAAAATTAAAAGCGTTCCCCACACGACCTTTATGAATGATAGGAAAACCCAAATATCTTCCGATATTATTAGTGGCAATCAAACCAAGTCTTCTGCAGATAGTCCTCTTTCTCCTACCAGACACATTAGGAGAAAAGAAGATTCTTGATTTACCAACATTCACCTTTTGACCAGCTAAGTTACAAAAATTATTGAGAACCTCCAAGATAGCCGTGCAATTCTTGTTATTCGCTTTAGCAAACAGCAGAATGTCATCCGCAAAAAACACATGAGAGAAACCCGGACCATTCCTTGAGGCTTTAACTGAATCCCACCGGTGCTCCTCACACATTCTAGAGATATGAGCTCCCAAAAACTCCATGCAAAGAAGGAATATATAAGGAGACATAGGGTCTCCTTGCCTGATGCCCCTTGAGGGAAAAAAGGAACCGAGCTTACTACCATTAAAAAGCAATGAAGTAGAGGTAGTTGACACACAACTCATAATAAGGCGGATAATATTCTCAGGGAATCCAAAGTGAGTGAGAACCATCCGAATGAAGCTCCACTCTAAGCGGTCATAAGCTTTCTCTAAATCAATCTTCACCACCATGAAGCCATCTTTACCCCTCCTATTTCTCAAGGAATATATCAACTCCTGGGCAATAATAACATTATCCGAACCCCTACGGCCTTCAAGAAAAGCGGCTTGCATGGGAGAAATGAGCTTAGGAATAAGAGGACGAAGCCTAAGAACCAGAATCTTAGTAACAATTTTGTAGACGGTATTACAAAGGCTAATAGGGCGATACTGACTGACAGTTTCAGGCCCTAATTGTTTGGGAATCAAAACAAGCAGAGTCTGGTTAAGTATTTCAGGCATAGTTTGGTTAGCAAAGATATTCTTCACCTCATTTTTAACCGAAGCTCCAACCACAAGCCAGAACCTTTGGTAGAACCCCGCATGCAACCCATCACACCCAGGAGCCTTATAAGGCTTCATAGAGTTAAGAGCATCCCAAATCTCCTTATCGGTAGGCATTTGGCCCATAAACCTTGCCTCCTCATCTTCTAGTTTCAAGCACCAAACAGAATCCCAATTCTGCACCCAAGGGCAAGCTAACTGGTCAGTTTGGTACAGCTTGATAAAGCTGTTAGTAAAAATTTCTTGAACTTGATCCAAGTCATGCACCCACTCCCCTTCATCATTCATGATGCTGCAAATTCTGTTCTTACTTCTTCTAGCCAGCGTAGAGATATGAAAATAATTAGTGTTTCTTTCTCCAAAAATGGTCCAATTGACCCTCGATTTCATAGCCCATAACTCTTCTTCAAGCTGAAGAATTTCATTGTATTCTCTAGACAATTGCTCTTGGAGATTAATCAAAAAATTATTAGGCCTGTGGGCTATGTTTCTCTGTGTCCCAAGAAGTCTTGCCATGATGATCTTCTTCCTAGCAAAGATATTCCCAAATATTTCTTTGTTCCACCTTTGAGCTTTGAAGGTAAACCTACTAACTGCCTCCATAAGATTATTCTCCATACCATTCCAGGATTCATTAACAATGGCAGGGAAACCTTCATGACTCATCCACATAGGCTGAAATCTAAAAGGCCGACTTGACTCATAAGAGACATGAGCAGCTAATCTAAGTAAGAGGGGACAATGGTCAGAATTGACTCTCGCCAAGTGGGTGACAGCAGCTTCAGGGAACGCTGCCTTCCATTCAGGGTTGGCCCAAACTCTATCCAGTCTACATTGTATGAGCTCCCCTACTTCCCTTTTGTTAGTCCAAGTAAATTTGGGCCCCGAAAAACCCAAATCCAACATGTGACACTCAGACATGCAATCCATAATAGCCCGTACCCTTCTTTGACAAATAGGATTACCCCCAGCCTTTTCCTCCTCATTAATAACCTCATTAAAATCCCCCATAAGGGCCCAAGGGAGGTCATGTAATGTAGCAATCAGTTTAAGGTTGTCCCAGAGTATACATCTTTCAACAAACCTAGGACTAGCATATATGGCACTAATAATCCAGCTAAGAGATTGAGATCTTACCCGGATAATTGCATGGATCTCCTGCTCAGTTGATGCAAGGACCTCCACGTTCACCATGTCAGTCCTCCAAAGAAGCCAAATGCCACCCGCGAATCCAATAGAATCAGCGACCACCGACCCATCAAAAGGCAGAGACTCAATCATTTCCTCTGCTCTAGCCCCGCTCATACGGGTTTCTGTGATGACCATCACCATTGGAGTATGCCACTCCACCAAGTCTAACACAGTTTTCCTGAACTGGGGTTTCATCGCACCCCTACAATTCCAAATCAACGTATTCATCATCTTGATAGTAGGCAAAGACAAGTCAGCAACCACAGAGGCAGAGGGAAGCTCAATGTTCCTCAACCTCCATTCCCCCATCACCTCCGCCTTGCTCATCAGCATCTCTCGGAACAGGGTTACCGAGTGATGGATAATACCCCTCTCCCCCACAGACATCTTGGCTAGGAAGGTACCCTGAAACCTTATTCCCACACAACGGATCATCTTCACCAAGTTCAGGTTCCCTAACATGACGCACTCCGCTGCTTTGCCCATAAGGACCTTCTTCTCTGCAATCTCCATCAGCATCATCTCCCTTTCCATTTCGGACAGTGATCTTTCCGAGAGTAGCTCCTCTGAACTTGTCTTTAACAAGGTTGAGTTTGGAAGAGGAAGTGGTGGTAGAGCTGGTCTGTCCGTCGCAAACCTCCACCACGGATTTGGTGTCTCCACCCATGCCGTGCTCGATAACGGCAGGAACCCCAACTCGCTGCTCTCCGCCGTCAGCGGAAAAAGATTCTTCCAAGCCAGCATCAGTTCCAAATCGAACCATCCCCAGATTTCCGTTGGGTCTTGCTTGATCCACCTGATAGTTTCGTCTCCGATTGGAATTACTTTGCTTTTGTAGAACATTGCCCAATTTTTTGCCCTCTCCATACTTGCACCCACTCTGACTAAAGCCTTCCTTTTCTTTACTCCCTGAACCTGGTTTATAAGAAGGCCGTGTATCCTTCAAAGCACCCTCAGGACTAATATTCGGCCCATTAAGTTTAATTGGGCTTGAGTTAGCCCCAAAAGTAAAGCACGCTCCCTCACTAACCAAGCCCATAGTCTTATTACAAGAGTCAACAAGACCTACTTCCTTCTGCCTCACACTGGAGTGGTTTTCCTTAACAAAAAAACTCTTCCCATCAGCTCTAATGTGCTGATTTGATTGCTGAGCACCTGACGCCTTTCTCTTCACCGCCACCCTACCACTATCCGAGGTGCTAGTTCCTATCTTTTCATAGCCCGAGTTGGAAGACTCCCCCATCTGGCTCCCCTTAGAGCCACTTGGCTTCTCTCGGCCTCTGTTAGCTGACTTGCGCCGCGCCACTAACATCCATTCCCCATAGTCCTCTTTTTTTTCCTTGTCATTCTTCTCCATCTCATGGTTACCAGCACCAGGACTCTGCGCTTCTTGACCATTGTTATCTGAGCTTCCCTGCGTATTGGTAGGATACTCACGTACCACAAATGGACAAGCTTCCCGGTAATGGCCTATTCTTCCACAAGCAAAACAAAGAGTTCCGATGCCCTCATATTGTATGACCTGCTTCAGCTTCCCAAGATAAATGGTTTTTTCAAGAGGCTTGTCCAGGTTCACTTGAACACACAAACGGGCAAATCGTCCACGGACTCCATTCGCCGTATTAGCATCAATTCGTAAAACCGGTCCAATTGCTCTGCCAATCTTTAACAGAGCATTGTGTTCATAGAACTCAATAGGCAGCTCAGGCAGCCTGACCCAAACTGCGACTGAGGAAAGCGTAGCAGATGATGCTTGGAATTCAGGCTCCCATTGTCTAATAGTAAGAAAATTCTGGCCTATAAACCAAGGTCCTCCTTTAAGTATGTAATCCACATCTTCACTAAGTTCAAACTTAATAAGAAAGAAGTCAAAGCCCAAATCTATACAATCCATACCTCCTTTCGGATTCCACATGCCACGAAGCTTGGATACCAAATAAGTGTACCCCACCTTGCTTCCAAACGGCTTGATGATAAGACCTTGGTACCAAGGAGATCGCATCCGAGTCTTCTCCTCTCTGGAAAAACGAACTCTGAGGCCATCTTCTTGCGCATCGTCATCTTCAACATCAGATTCAATGTCTTCTTGCATCTCACTATTAAACCCAAAAGCTCTCTCAAAAGCTCCAGGGATGCAACCCACCAATTTATCTCTATAACTTCCAATCCTTGCGTGAGGCTTACTTCCTTGATCACCTTCCATCTGATGACTATCCTTAAATTTCTTAGTGCTACGGGCCAGATTATCAGCTTCCTCATCAGAGCGTTTCAAGCTATCTCTCTCCATTCTTCTACCTGCCTTCAGTAACATCTTTATCTTTACTAATATTTACATATGGAAGAAAAAGAAAAGAAAAAAAGGAAAGTGTGGAATCCCATCTGTCATCTCAGTGACCAAATGAAGAACAAAGTTGTGCCCTGAAATATCACCAAGATCGAGGATATGAGATTCGTATAGATTATTTGTTTAATTAATGGTCAATTTTCAACTTCTCGCATGTAAAATAAAAAAACAAATAATAAATAACTCAATCAATTTCCGTGAAGAAGAAGTGATTTTTTTAGGAGTTAAATTTTCATTTGTCGAGAAAAAAAATATTTCTTATTTTTCATTCTCATTTACATAAGAATGAACACTATGCTTTACATTCGAAGATTAATGACATCTCTTACCAAATGAAGAATAAAGTTGTGCCCTGAAATATCACCAAAGATCGAGAGTATGAGAATCGTATGATTTATTTGTTAATTAATGGTCAAATATCAACTCCATCTATTAAGTCCAAGAACATTTTGAGTAGTAGGAAGATTTGAAAAATAGCTTAAGTAATCATATATAGTAATTGAACATTTTAAAAGCTGGTAATTTTCTTTTGAGTGGAATTCACTTATTTCTATATGTGGCATTGTGTTGCTTCTTTTCATATTCAACTTCTTCCACCTTATCAAAAAAATAAAAAAATAAACTTCTTCCATTGACAGTGAGTGTAATTGTACGTTTGTGTCTAAGGAATAATTTGGAAATAAAAAATTAGTTTAACACGTATTACTATGGAAGCCAATTACGTTATTCTAGTTGGAAGAAGCTTTACTTTAGTGTATGTGGTAGGGAATGATATACTTGGGAGAGTTCTTCAAACATAAAAATATGTTGGGAAGCTTAATATAAAAGGTTAAGGTGCCGTTAGGTAATGTTTTTTTAGTAACGTTGTTTGTATTTTTTTGAAAATACGTGTGGGTGAAAAAATGTGTGAAAATACGTAAAATTAAAAACATGTCTTTAAATACATGTACCAAATGAACCCTAAGTCACTGTGTTTAGCCCAACAATTTTGTATGAATCACTCACTTTTATTATATTCTTAAAGAGTTTCAACCTACGACATCTGCTTTTGATGATAACTCTTTATTATCAGATTAAGACACCGGTCAGTTTTTGTTGTAAGTGGAGATTGAACCCAGATCTCTTATTTAGCCATTAGAGACTTTACGTTTGTGTCTAAAGTTAAGTCACTTTTATTGTAAGGATTTTTTTTTTTTTTTTGGAGGTAGTTATAATATTTATGATGTCTATTCTTGATGATAGCTTTTTATCTTTAGAATAAGATACAAATTAGTTTTTGGTATAGGTGGGGATTAAACCTCATATCTTTTATTCAACCATTAGAGACTTTACCAGTTGAGCAAATTAGAACCCACTTGCCAGAAATTCCATCACAAGTGAAATTCCAATAAAATAAAATATTATTCATTTAAGAATAAGCATGTGCTTTCGATTGTTTTTCTTCTTTTTATGATGTTTGTATTGCCTATTCCAAACATCGTATAAGTGGATGTTTTGTACGCTAAGTACGGCCCTTATACATGCATAGGTAAAAATTGATAGAATAAGAAGTTATGGGGGTGAAAAAATTATGGTAATCGATGATCCTGTTTATATAATAGCTGACCCTGTGAAATTAAATGAGAATTGGAAAATTTTGTCACAAGAATGCAACAGTGCAAGCTCGAGAAAAGATGATTCACTCTGTACGTAGTCAAACTGTCAAAGTGGGGCAAAAGGAAACAAATTTTTTTTTTTTTTTGGAGGTAGTTATAATATTTATGATGTCTATTCTTGATGATAGCTTTTTATCTTTAGAATAAGATACAAATTAGTTTTTGGTATAGGTGGGGATTAAACCTCATATCTTTTATTCAACCATTAGAGACTTTACCAGTTGAGCAAATTAGAACCCACTTGCCAGAAATTCCATCACAAGTGAAATTCCAATAAAATAAAATATTATTCATTTAAGAATAAGCATGTGCTTTCGATTGTTTTTCTTCTTTTTATGATGTTTGTATTGCCTATTCCAAACATCGTATAAGTGGATGTTTTGTACGCTAAGTACGGCCCTTATACATGCATAGGTAAAAATTGATAGAATAAGAAGTTATGGGGGTGAAAAAATTATGGTAATCGATGATCCTGTTTATATAATAGCTGACCCTGTGAAATTAAATGAGAATTGGAAAATTTTGTCACAAGAATGCAACAGTGCAAGCTCGAGAAAAGATGATTCACTCTGTACGTAGTCAAACTGTCAAAGTGGGGCAAAAGGAAACAAAATTAAATAGGATACTATTACTATTATTACTACTAGTGTAACATTGAAGCAAATGTGGACCTTGCATTTCAACATCAGAAAGAACAAGGTAAAGATAAGGGAATCATATTTTTAGAACCTGTTCTTTTTTACAAGGCAGACATTGGATAATATATCCTTGAGGAATTTATAGGCATAATTCAAGATGTACCCCTTCATTGTTCACCAATAATATCACGTCAATGATATAGGTGTGCAGTAAAATGGTCCAACCCAGACACTTCAATTTGCAGTCACAGCTAAGCTTGATCCTCTACCTACATTTTCAGTCTCCTACAAATAAAGCCAAAGGTATAATATGTACTTCACCATAAATGAGGGAACATGCCCTAGGACCAGACAATTTGGGTTCCATAACCCTAAAAGCTTTCCTTCTCAATGAACTAAAGAGAAGTAATGAATGATGATCCCTCCTTTAAAACTGTTTTAATGTTTCTTATTGTGACAGAAAATTCCTCATCACATTCCAAGTCTTTCTTCATCTTCTCATTAAAGCTATATGTCATAAACACTTAATGATAACATATGATATGACCTACATGTTCTTTTTAGTTGTTTTTTTTTTTTTCACTCATCCTTAAAAGCTTTTCATTTAAATTGTAATCCATATCCCAAATCTACACTGCACTAGTAAATTTTCATTGATGATTCATTTTCTAAGAGGGAAACTGAGGTGACTTTGTGAGGAATAGAGGAGGGGACTTTTCACAATTGGCCAAAACTTATAATAAAAGAGTTTCCATGCATGTTGATTTTAATGTTCCTTCTTCCCCAACTGCATCCACATGATTATTAGTATTAAAGTAGGTAACAAGTAGACCAGTAGGAATTAAAATAGTCACACTCCTTGGTCCTTACTATATTAAATTGCTTTAAGCCTTACTATCAGATATTAAGATTAGAAAATTGGAATTAGAAATTAAGGGGCAAATAAGAGAAACCCAATTCTCACATCATGCATTGCTTTTAATCATAGGTGTGTTGGGAGTAGGAGTTGGTGGGTCTACAGGCTAAATTTAATTTGTGGGTCCAAACATTCACCATCATAATCATCTCACTGGCCTTCATCATCGCTAGTAAAAGAATCAAGAATCATGTAACAAAAATTTATCCCATCCTATATACCACCAAGATAATTACCCATCACAATCTCTCTAAATTGACTATATTTACCGACCTTCAACGGTTTGGCCTTTATCATTGAGATAGGTCTTAGGTGTCTTCTGGTAGAATTTTTAATCACACTTACAATGGATTGGATTTAGGATCAGCTTTTTAAGTAGTCTTTATGATAAACTAGAAGTGTTAGATTTATTTATTATTTTTTTAACATGTTGTGCCAGCACGTGACGGAGCCATTTTTTTTTTCGGAGGCCAATTTAAATTAAAAAAAATTAAATCCAAAGAATAATACACACATATATAAAATATTTATTTATTATTTATACATAGAATGCTTGTAATTTTGATTTAAGAGATGATATTTTCTTACATAAACAAAAATATTTAAATCAAATAAGTGTTTATATCTTTGCAAAAAAAGAAGAAGTTAATCTTGACATATCTAAAAATATATAAGTCAATTTAATAAAAATATAATCTAATTAAATTACGCATCGTATGCATTAAATATAATTTAATTTATTGAATTATGTATGACGTGAGCGTAGTTAGTATGCATTAAATACAATTTAATTTAATGAACTATGTATGACGTGAGAGTAATTAGAGGGGATAAAAAATGTACTAGTCAACTATAGAAATGCATTACATGTTTTTAGTAAAAATCTAGAGGGGGCAATTATTAAAAATTATGCCCAACTAATTTTTTTATACCAAAAATACAAAGAAATAATTTTTGAAAAGTCAAGGGGGCCATGGCCCCCCACCCCAAGAGTCGACATTCTGATAGAAATGAGTTGAGTTAAGTGTTAAAAGTTTAGGATTATTCATTTAATTTTATTTCAACCACTTTTCGATCTCAATGTCATAATTAAACTATATTATATGTTTAAGTTTGGTTCATTCTCTAATTGAACAATCTTGACCTTATTCACAAACTACTTGGTTAGTTTATTCTTTTTTCATATATATAATAAAATTATTACTATTTTTTATACATATTCACAAATCTATGCCAATAATTAATAAGTAATTGTTATGTGTGATTTTTTTACCACTTGTCAATACATGATAAAAAAGTGAAAGTTAAACATGAGTTATAATGTGATGACGTGGCTGAACTTATCATTGAATTTTGTGTAGCCACTGTTTTGATTTGATCATATCACAATTTAACATAAAAAAATATAATAAAAATGCTAGAAAAATGTAAAATTATTGCTCAATATAAATGGATGTGATAAAATTACTATAATGTATAGCTCTCTTATTAGTAGACATGTCATACCTAGAAAATAAAAATAGTGGGTATTATGTAATGGATAAAGTTTGGCTACAAACTTAGCTGTAGTCTAAGGTTACAAACTCTAACTAATAAAATTAACATAATTATATATTTTTAAAATCTAACCGTTGAATTTCATGTTCTTTTTGTTCTTAACATACATGTTAAATTTCATGCTAATTGGATGTTATTTACTATACAATCTGTAAACTTATTTTTTATAAATAATTTTAGACTACAAAAACTTAAAATTTAAACATTTGATTGATAACATAGCTATTGATATTTGATCTCTTGAAAATTTTGTAAGTACAGAGAATATAAAAAGAAAATGTAATCCAATTGTAAATTTGTCAAAATTCATATTCAATAAAAATATATTGAGTAAAGTTGTAATCTTAAATTACAACCAAGCTTGTTGACAAATTTTGTTTATTATCTAATTTTACTCAAGTTAAATATTTTCTACCACTTCAATTAGGGAAGTTATTAAGTAGTCCTACAGTATAGCTGACGAGTTACTTCACACTAATTAATGAAAACCCTTTTTTCTTTTTTTCATAGAAAACAAAGAAAGTTATTTAATAATAATAAAAAAAAGATATAAGCTCAAAAAGTAATATAAACAAGTTAAATTTTGTACTAGGTGGTTGGTATTTAATGGTATGCCAGTATGGGATATCTCATAACTTGTATTCTAAAATTACATAATAGTCGCGCTTTATGTCTATTTGGTAACGCATTATTAAACCACACATTTTCAAATTGTATTTTTATGAGGAGAGCACTACTTTTTAAAATCACATTTTTACAAGTACATGTTTTTTCAATTCAATTTATACTCTAATGTTTTATTTTTAATGACATAAGATAATTTCAATTTCCAATTTAACGTGCCCAATTCACAATAGTCCTAAATGAAAAACGTTTACCTCTAAACTTGAGTATCTACTGTCAAAAGTATAAAGTTTAGCTCTAAAGCCTAAACTGGTTTGAAATTATTTTCCTACCCACTATGTAGCAATTGCAGTTTAGGCTGTGTTTGTTTCGTGTAAAACATTCTTCGGAAAATACATATTTTCCGAAAATGCTATTTTCCGAAAAATGAAAATATTTTTAAGTGTTTGGTTGAATTATGAAAATTGTTGTGGAAAATATTTTCATGTGTTTGGATGTATTCTAAAATGCTATTTTCCGGAAAATTTTTCACATTATTACAAAAAATTTCAACATCACATCCAATTCAACAACAATTTCTGGCAGCAAATTCCGGCAACAACAACACAACAACAACAACAACAACAACAACAATAATCAGTTCATCTAAAAAAAAAACAACAACAACAATCAAATTAAAAAAAAAAAAAAACGGAGAGATCGAGGAAGAGAGAGTGTGGAGACGACGGGGCACCGTCGGCGACGAGGTCGAGGTTCGTGGGTTGCTCTGGGTTCGTCGGTTCGTGGGTTGCTCTGGGTCGAAGGCGATGGGTTGCGCTGGGTCGAAGGCGATGGGTTGCTCTGGCGGTTGCTCTGGGTCGTGCGATTGCTCTGGGCTTGCGATTGCTCTGGGTCATGCGATTGCTCTGGGTTGCGATGGGTCGAAGGTCGCCGGCGATTGCTCGTGTGAAGGTCTGGTCTGGGTCGCTAGAGCGGATCGGAGCTTGGAGCGGAGGTCTGGACCGGATCGGAGGTCTGAACTTGCTGCTGAGCTTGGAGCTTGGAGCTTGGAGCTTTGGTCTGGACCGGATCGAAGTACTGCTGAGTGCGTGTGAAAGAGCTTTGTGTTGCCGTGTGAGAGAGAGTTGCTGTGTGAGAGAGCTTGGAGAGTTGAGAGAGTTTTTTCCGGAAATTGGTTTAAGGGAAAATAGAAGGTGAAAAGCATTTCCGCCTGGTTTGGGGTTATTTTCGGTCAAAGGGGAAATTATTTTCCGTTGACCCAATTTTCCTAAGCAGCCAAACACCCTTATTTTACGGAAATTGATTTCCGGAAGTAGTTTGAAGTCGAAACAAACGCAGCCTAGTCACTTGAGTTTTTGTTTTTGTTTATAAAAAAGAGTCACATGAGGTTTTTAATGAATGATGTGAATTGTTTAAATGATATACATAAATAATTTTATAAATCCTCACTATTTTGGAGCAAAACTTTGTTATTGTCAAAATAGTGTTGTAATTTTTATTTGAATTGTGTTTATTACACATAAACTGTCACACACAACTACATATAAACCCAATTTTTGAATTGAAACCGTAACTTAAAGTCATAATTTTAAACTTGAAAATTGTGATTTAAAGTCATAATTTCAGTTCCAACTTCAAACGTGAGATATGTCTAACAAGTATTACTCTTTTTATTTTATTGTATTGTAACAATTTTGTCAAAGTCTTGAATAATTAGACCCAACAAAAAAGCACTCATAACTTTCCCCCATTAATTACATTTACATCTTTGAACTTATAAATTTCTAAAAACCGAATATGAGGAAATTAAAAGCAAACATTATCATGTCACAAACAGTGCTGGGAATCAGACCAGGTCTAACCCCCTTTTGATGCCTTTTTCCTTTCAGTTACTTTTGATTTTTAATACGTGAAATGAACTGGCACAAGGGAATAAAGAAAACACAATAAACAGGAGCCTTGAACATATCTGCTTCAATCTTCTGTTCTTTCCTCTCTCTCTCTCTCTCCTCATAGGCTGCAGAGTTTTTAAGAGTGAGAGAGAGAATCCTATTTATTACATATGAGCCTGTCAAGGCCCAGGTTTTCCTTGCCTTCTTCCATTTTATCTCAATCTGTGTTCTCTCTTTAGAAAAAAAAAAGATTAAGGAACCAAAGACAGTTCAAAAGTACCAAACTTTGTCCAATCTTCAATCTATATAGTTCATTTCTTTTTAGGACAGGCCAAAAGAGAAGCACCCATTTTCTCCAAACCTCCAGATCTGTCTGTCTGTTACAAAAAAGAACTGTCTTGTAGTTTCTCATTTCCTCAAAATTTGTTCTTTAAAATGAGAGACATAGTTTCTTGTTTCAGCGAAAACGCAGTAAGTGTGTCTAATCCTTCATGTTCAAGCTATTCCAACGCAGCTTGTATTAATCCAAGCCTAAGCCCTTCAGTCCAAAACTCAGTCACTTGTGTTTACAAAATCACCCTCTCCACCCAAAAGCAAATCTTGATCACAGCCACTTGGTGCAAGAACAATTCTTCTCAAGGCCTGAGCATGAACTTTGGCGATGAACCATCATCCACACCACCCTTCAGACTCAACACGAATTCAAGGCTATTCAGGAAGAAGAAAGGGAGCAAATTGATGGAATCTAATAACTCAAACATTGAAGTCTTCTGGGATCTTTCTAATGCAAAGTATGACACAGGGCCTGAACCTGTTGATGGGTTTTATGTGCTTGTCATGGTTGATTCAGAAATAGGCCTAATTCTAGGTGATATGGCTGAAGAAGCTGTGACCAAGAGGTTCAAAACCGCTACTTCTCTTGCAAAAGTATCACTCATTTCAAGGAGAGAGCATTGCTCAGGCAACACTGTCTATTCCACCAAGGCTCAGTTCTGTGACACTGGCATTGCACATGACATTTTGATAAGGTGCAGTGCAGAAAATGATGGCTTAAGGTCACCAGTTTTATCTGTCAGCATCGATAAAAAGACGGTGATTCGTGTAAAGAGGCTACAGTGGAATTTTAGAGGCAATCAGATCATATTTGTGGATAATTTGCTGGTTGATCTGATGTGGGATGTGCATGACTGGTTCTTTAGTCCTGCATCTGGATATGCAGTGTTCATGTTCAGAACAAGAAGTGGAATGGATAGCAGGCTGTGGTTGGAGGAGAAGTTGGTACAGAAAGACCAAGACAGAGTTGAGTTCTCCTTGTTGATCTATGCCTGTAAGAACCAATAAAAAAACTTATTTTTTTTTTCCTTTTGCTTTTGTTTTCATTTTTTTTTGCAGACTTCCTCTTCGGTTTTTATGTTTCAATTTTTACTGTTGTTTTTCCTTTCTACTTGAAAGGAACAGAGAATTATTCTTTTTTGATCATATATGAGAGAAGAAAGTAACTTGGAGTTGTATGTAGACTTGTAGAACATAGAACAATTGGCTTGTTTTTTATGTCTTTTTAGTCTGTCTTGAATTCTTGGTGGTGCTGCAAACTGTTCTTGCTTTTTGGTACGTGATGGTACTGAAACTTTATAAAAATTACACGCAAACAAATCTTAGATTGGTAGGAATTTTGTGAATGGGGATGGTCTTTTATATATGGTGGTTTAAGTAATCAAAAGGTTAAAAGAAGATAGGCCAACGAGCATTTGGGGATTTTGGAAGATATCAAAGAAGATTTGCCGAAAGGGTAATTAGTCAATGAAGATTGGTTTAGCCTTATTAAGAATTTCCCATGGTCTTTTGCTGAGAGTGCCTTCTTCTAAAGGTTACTAGAATTTTCTTGCTTGAAAAACATTTTCATATTGGCAAACAGGTATCAGACAAGACAAGGCAAGACAATATGAGGATT
The DNA here is from genome assembly GCF_002906115.3 of Quercus suber. Lineage (NCBI taxonomy): Eukaryota > Viridiplantae > Streptophyta > Magnoliopsida > Fagales > Fagaceae > Quercus > Quercus suber. The sequence continues at coordinate 809,778 of NW_027069530.1, read as the reverse complement.
CATTATTTGTTTGTTTATGAAAATAGTATTTTTGGTGTTGTCGGGAAGTGAAATTACAATTTTCTCTGTTGGTCCCCAAATTTTTACTTGAAGACCAAAATCAATTATTGGTGTGAAAAAATTTCAGTGTACTCAGCAAATGCAAGTTTTAATGTAACAAATCAACCTTAAAGTTTCGTACCCTTTTGCTTTACTAAACCGAGCATGTGGAAACATTAGGATTTAGCCTTCAAAGTTTGATTTAATAAAGCTTAGAAACAACATAGTCATGCGATGTAATGTAACTCCTTTAGGCACAAATTAAGCTTAGAAACTGTTTTTGCTTCAAAATTGGACACCTGTTTTTGAACCCACAATAATACATTGGGTAGCATTAAGCCAAAGCTCTAACTGGCTTCATTTAAGAGCATTAAAATGTTACAGAAAAGAGTAAATATGTTGGTCTAGGATGGAAAGCAACTTGACGAGGCCCTGGACAAGTTAAAGTCTACTTTGGGAATGAGAGAAAGCTTGGACTAGGTCAAATTCCTGTTCCTCTCATAAAACTTTAAACACGCTTCTATGCTCAACTTAACTAGACCTCTTCACTCAGTCCTCTCTGTGACTCGCTCACTAGACCCCCTTGGTCCCCATTGTCTAAAAACCAGCACAAGCAATCAAGCGGAAACTAATGAATCATGATTGTGCGTGCACAAGCCCCGACACACCTTGGTTAGGAAAGGTGGCCTCTGAACTCTGATGTGACTATCAGAGTGGAGCCAAATTTAGATTTTTTTTCCCTTTATTTATCTATATATATTTTGGTGGAGGTTGAAGGATGGGGTTATTTTAATGGGTTAGAATTAACTTAATTGATAAAATTTTTGATAATTAAATAAAATATTTGAGATTTAATTTTAGCCTACACAAAAAATTTATTGGTGTTCTGATTTGATGATAAAGAGTAAAATCATCAGAAACAAGATATTATAGGTTGGAACTCTTTCTCTCTCTCTTTCTCTGTCTATATATATATATATATATATAGAACTCTATCCAAAAAGAAAAAAGAAAAAAGAGTTAGGGGTGAATCGGGTTTGGATTACCTATAAACCTCTCATTTGACCTAAAGATGTCGAATGAGAGATTCTCATATCTATTCCAACTGAGGAATTGATTGAAATCGATCACACTAGTGAGGAATTGATTGAAATCGATCACACTAGTTTCGAGTGATCAGTTGGATTTTGGATGAAATCAACTAAAAATAGAAACTTCTTTCTCTCTCAAAACTTTTCTTTGTACTTCACACATGTGAATTATAGCTTCAACAAGCTGCTAGTAGTGATCGAGAGAGAATGTGAGAAATGAGGAGTGCGAAGGTGATAAGATTAGGGATAAGGCCCATAAGGAAATTCCTAGAACCTAAGGGAAATAGCCATGTCACATAGGTATCAGGTGATTTAGGTGTAACGAGTGGATTTTAATAAGGTGAGTTAGGTGTAACAAGTGCATTTTAAAAAAATTCGCCATGAGTCCAAAAAAAAAAAATATATATATATATATATTTATATATATATTTTTTTAACTATTGAGCTTGATTTCAATTGGTCATTTAATTGAAATTTTTTTTTTTTTTTTTTTTTAAATGAGAAAACAATTATAACTTATAAGTAAAAAAAAAAAAATGAAAGCACTCATGACTCCGCATGTTCATTAAAAAAGAGACAATTATAATTGCAGTAGGCAACAATCTTAAGCGGAAAAATTTATAACAGCATTGGGCAACATCATGAGTGGAACAGACTGATCAATTTTTTGCAGTCTTTGGCATTAAACGAGTCAAAGTGACTGAAAAAAAAAGAGATACGGTGGGATTTTAAGGATTTGTTTGGTTGAGTATTTCTTTTTGTTTTTTGATTTTAATTTTTTCTCCTTAACTTAAAGTTCACTCACACACCAACCAAAGATTACTAAAACCAGAAAAAGAAAAAGCCTCTAGATGGTCATAGTATTTTTACTGTTTAGCCGTGTGTCATCCATTTAAGCTTGGCCTCAGAGCTCAGACGATACGATTTCCCTTTTGAATGTAATTGTTGTAATGAGTATTATTGACTCAGTGGGATTTGAATTTGAAATCCACTTTTGGTAATTGGTATTGAGTATTGACATGTATGACTTGTCTTTGGTATAGAAAAATAAAATAATAAGGTTTTATGATCGTTTTTCATCATTCTGTATGACATTTTTTTAAGAAAAGCGTTTTCCTTTTTCTAATGGAAAGTAGCTGATCCCTACGTAAAGATAATGGGAAATGGTGGAAAAAGAAAATCACATTTTTTATCTTGAAAATGTCATTTCAAAATGCCCCAAAGATTCAGCTCAGAATCAAGTCATTTCTAAATGCTTTTTAAGATTCAAACCTGAGTTCTTTACAATCACATGATCAATTAATGTATCACATAAAAAATTGCTTAAGAAAAAGACTTGAAATTGTACCTTGTTTGACTTGGACCAAATTGGGATTCTTCTAGCGCTTAAAAGGTTGGTGTTTTTGCATTATGGTTTAGGAAAACTTGGCCTTTGGGTTCAATTGATGGCACTCCTGTATTATACTTTGCATCACGGCCTAATCTTTTCAACTCAAGGCCACCAATCTAGTGTTTGTTAGGACTTAGGTTTTAGGACAATCAGTTCTTTCTCCATAAGGACCACATATACACAGCTTTCATAACTCCATCATTTCTATTCCTTGTTTCTTGTGACTTACCTAATGTTTGGGTGTACCGCTCACCCAAGTCAAGTTAGCCAGCTAAAGGTAAACATACCTAAGCCTACGCTTGAAAGGGTCTGAGCCATAGCCCTTATTTTGGAAAAAAAAAAAAAAAGCCTAAGAGGGCAAGGTGACAACCTTTAAGCAACCTGAACAACATTGAGGGAGATGAGTATCAACGTACTCAGTAGTGAAAATTAGAGAAACTCGAACTCAAAGCCAAAATCTTGTTGGCCCAAGGCCTAGCCACTAGACCACTTGTTGAATTGGTGTGAGCCTTAACTAGACTAAGAAAATTACAATTAAATGCATGTTCAACTAGGCAATGGGCAACTTAAATTCTATCTATATGAATTTACCTAAACAAAAGATTACAAATGTGATTATTTTTTTTAGTTTGATAATACAATGAGAGAGAGAAGATTTGAACCCTAAACATAACCGTTAGAAATACAAAAGCATGACGACAACTAAGCTACAAGGCTCAACTCAACTGTCTTGACACAAACATGATTAGAATGTACTAAACTTCTAATATCAACCACTCAACTGCTACAAATCCCAGCTAGCTAGGCAAATTGAGATAGCCACCACTGCATCACCTTTTAAATTGGCCGACTTAAACCCTTTGACTAATCACCAAATCAATTGCCCGTATTAAACCGAAGGCTTCAACTGTTTTTGCTAAGCATCTTCATCCCAAGCATTAACAAATTCACAACCAACTGCTCTTGCTATAACTACTATACTTTTTTTCCTCTTGTTCCATGCAACATCCACTTTAAAATTTTAATTTATACTTTTTAAATTAAAAATTAAATGTGTAATTTATACTTAATACTTGTAATTTATATATTCTTTCACATGTGCAATTTATATTGTTATAAACCTATGAAATTTACAATCCATTGGAATAATATTTATCAGTAGAATATTTCCAAAGAAACAAAACTTTGTCAATAGAATCAACTTTGCTTATAAAAAAAAAAACCCAGCACCTGTAGAGTATGAGTTACAAGAGTAAAATTAAGTTTTGTTTTTTGAGAATCAAGTATAATTAAGTTAATAAAGAAAGATAGAGCTTCTTCTTTCTGTCGAATAAAAAAAAAGGATTCGGTCACTTAGACCTATTATATATAATGAATATAGCCTATCAAGGTCAAACAACTTTAATCTTCTAAGATTTATTTAATCTTAATTTTTCGTAAAATTTAAAAATCAATCAGGGAATTAAGTAAAACAAAATAGATTGAGCCACTTTACCATGTAATTCTTTAAGATTTTATTACGTGGCGGGGTCGGCTCACATCTTTGTATTTCTCAAATGATAGATTTCAATACAATTATTTGCAACATCAATCATTTAGCAATGAACATTAGTCCACTACTTCTCCCAAAAAGAAAAAAGAAAAAAACATTAGTCCACTAATCAAACCCCGCCAATTTTGTGGGCTTAGACCTTCTCTTTCACCCTTTTTTTCTTCTTCTCCTTAACCTAACACTTTCTTCAAATCTAATGGGCCACCATTTCCAATGTTGATGCTAAACTAGCTAGCGAGCTGTTCATTTTACCTCCCTTCCTCTAAGATAAACAAACATCGCATAAGCATTCAAGTTGGATCTAGTTGGTGGAAGTTCACCAACTATGGTATGAAAAAAGCTGGATTAGGTTTAGGTTGACTTAAATGAAGAAAAAGAGGTTGATAATCCTAGAGACATCTATAATATGATTTCAATTTGTCGTGCTAAGTGCTAGCAATGGATAGGAGCTTCTTTTTTTTTGGAGAAATAGAAATGATAAGAGCTTATCACGTGTTTTGGCATTTCTTTTGGCCAGTTTGCACTTTGTAGTATTTTATTGTTAAAAAAAAAAAAAAACTGATTTGAAAGAAATTTTCTCTAATCCACTGCATGGTGGTTAAAGAGACCATTAATGTATATTTCTAGTCATATGACTTATTTATAAATAATTTTATAAATTGCCACCTAGTGAGTTAAATGAGAGATTCCTCAAAATTGATTTGGAAGAAAATTTTGTCATTTGATGAACTATTTTTGTTTTTTTTTTTTGAGGAAGAACTATTTTTGTTATAGTAAAGAAGTTCAAATGTATATGAATAACATAGTTTGGGTTATCATACTATTATTAAGAGAATATAATATTTTTATCTTTATTAAATGGTACATAATACCCTCACACATTAATTAAAAAAATTTGAATAATCCAAACTAATAGAGAATATAATATTTTTCAAACACCTAAAATTTAAGTCACATTTAAATTTAAACATATTAGAATAATTCCTTATAACCGCAAGTATGTTTCTTGGAGGGACTCAGACCAACCGAAAACCAAACTTGAATGAATTAATTTGAAGTCACGAGGTCGGATATCTAGGTCATTCAACAGGGTAGTTAAGTTGACTAATGGCAAGTGATTCGTGCATTATCATGAAAAGAAGAGCCAATTAGAGTATTAGAAAATGCCAGATTTTTTATGTGTCTATGACATTCCCAACTACCACATTTTTGAATGATTGATGGCCTGAGGAAATTCGATTTCAAAAGAGTCAAATCACAAGAAGAATGGATTTTTAAAAACCTTGGAGAAGGAGAATTTTTCATTTTTATTTTTGAAAAACTGAGAAGGAGAAATTTGAGGGGGGTAAACCAGTATAAATAGGGACTAGGGCTCGAGGGGTAAGGTATGCATTATGCAACTTCATATAGGACGGACTATATGAGGTTTTGTAATTATGAAGTTGCATACCTTTTTTTCTTCAATCCCAACAATCAGATTCATCAAATCCTTTACTCAACAGAGGTTTCCCAAATAAAAGAAAACGCCACCATCCACACATTTTTTATTACCAAATATGTTAAGGTCATATTTTCTATGTAATTGGTTAATTTTTTGACAAAAAGCACTTTACTTTTAAGATAGGTTTAATGTATCAAGAAGTATGTTGTTTAAACATAGTAAGTGATATCATTAAATATATGAAGGTTGATTCAAGAAACAAGGAAAGAAAAACGGTTTTATTAAGTCTCGACACAAGCTCGACATAAGCTCAATCTATCGAGATCTACGATTTTCGAAATTCCAGATCTGAAATTCGGCCCATTATGACTTGAATGATTATGGTTTCTCTTCTTACAACCCTAGTCATATATAAGACTTATGTTAAAAGTTATCATACAAAACAGAGATCTAGAACTCATACACTCTGTGAGAAGCTACTGCAATTTGTGCGCCTTAGAGTTTTGTAACCTAGTACTTTCTGATCTTCATCGTTTATGAAGTGAAGAACTTTGCAGCCAATAATAATCATTCAAGTTGCTAGAGTTAGTCATGTACTGGGATTCGTGCAAATGAGTTAGTCACAGATTGAAAATTTGTGCAACAAAGGAAAGAAGACTACTACAATATTAAGTTCAATTGGGTATTGAAGCGAATGTTCAACTATAAATTGATATATTGGGATAAGTCAGGGTAGTGGTAAAATTCTTCATACTTGTAACCACTTGATTATTAATTAGCATATTCTTGGGAGTAGTGGTGACCTTAAATTCACTCGATGGGGTTTTGGCCTTACGAGAAGTTTTTCTTATTTATTAGCAAATCACCGTGTCAATTTAATTTCCGTTGAATTTAGTTTATTTGGTGATTTGTTGTGCCTCCATAATTTACATGTAATTTGACTTAATTAATCAAGTAGGGTAATTGAATTAATTAACCGAAGTCAATCTATTCTAACCAAAAAAAATACTCATACTTTGGACTATATAGATAGAGGAGAAGTATAGTTCTTATACTTTTTTGATAATGTTCATAAAAAAAAAAAAAAACTTTTTTGGTAAAAAAAAAAAGCCTCTAAAGTCTAAACACTGCAGGTGCGTGTGAAGAGACTTCGGATTTGTTTGGGATCCACTTATTTTGTTGAAATTAAAAAAATTTTGTTAAAAGTATTGTACATAAATGTGAAAGTTAGCTAAAATAGTATAGTGAGATTCATGAATAGTACCAAAAAGTTTAGTGGGACCATGAATAGTAGCAAAAATAAGCTGAATAGTAAAATATGCTGGTTTTTTAATTTGAAGCCAAACGCACACTTCATGTTATTGTTACTTGTTAACTTTTTCACACCACAATCAGATACTCTATTTTTGTTTTTGTTTTTGTTATTTTTTAAGAAAACTATATTTTTAGAAATATATAAGCATAGATAAGAAAGACATGGAAGAGTTGTATTCCAATAATATTTTTAGGGATTGAGTTTGCATAAACACGTAATTTTTTTTTTTTTTTTTTTGGTTTTTTAGTTTTTGTTTTAATAAATGCCACGTGGTATCTAGTTTGCATAAACTTACTATTTTAACTAGTTGCAAACCCATGCATTATAATTATTTTATAAAAATATAATGTAAATTTTGTAGGTTAAATAGTGCACGTGTTATTTAAAAATATTTTATGTAAGGATACGTTTTCAAAGCCCAAGCCCAAGATGTATGGGATCTTGGCCCAGTGAGTCCAGTACAATAAATTTGTAGAGAGTGAGTTGGAGAACTAGGTCCTAATGAATTTAATAACGGCTAGTATAGATTTAAAGGGTGATCAGGCAAGAACAAAACACATAGGACTGAGCAAATTCCATGTCCGAAGAGGCAAATCTTGTTTAAATCAATAGAACTGATTACAAATGCAACTTCGATTGCTACAATATTCTTTCTCTATTTTTCGATCCCCCTCTCATAGAGAGTCTCTCACATTATATAGCTTCCTTCGGACCATATTGATCCTACACTTGTTGATCATCTGAGCCCTTACTTGAGTGCCTGTCCCATCAGTCACCCTCTTTGGCTTTCTGTGAGTCGTGGTGGCGAAGACTACATTGTTCAGGGGTCTTCTCCACATAAATGCGGTCAGAAAAGTAGCTGCAGTGCATTTAATGCGGTGGTAGCAGCGTTTCCTTAAATATTTCTAAGTTCCCATTGCTCTTATATATGTATGATGCACATCCTTATTGCTGGAGCCTCCTGAAAAGTTACCTTGATCGTTTGAAGTACAGATTTGAGTTGTATTCATCATGTCCGAGGATGAGTTTCTCCTCGGACCACCATCCATTCGTTTCTTACTTATGAGACTTTAAATATTGGAACTCCTTACAATTTCTTCCCCCTCCTCGGACGTTCCCTAGTCCTCGGATAAGGCTGAAGGCCCAATATATAATTTTGAGCTCTTATTCCTACATTTTATATTTTATAAGTTTTATGTAATGGAACATACATTGTATTTTGTATTCAACAACAATAATTAGTGATATATATAAAATAAAATAAAAACTTTTAAATTACGTAATTATAATATTGTTTTATATAAATTGAATTTTATTTTATTAAAAGGACTTAAAAAAAAACCATAATTAACTGACTAATTTGAACATATCAAAGAATATTAAAAAACAAATACACCCATATTTCATGAAACACATGTAACATGTTACATTAAATTTAAATTATTATATAAACCTAAAATTCTAACTTTTTTTTTTCTTCCTTTTCAAATATAATTATAATGCTTATATTATTAAAACCAGATTTTTAAGGTAACATTTTGAATATTTATCATTTTATTGCTTTTTTTAGTGCCCATATCTCTAAATTTTAATGCCTAAAACTAAAGAGTTTGTCCAAAATAGAATAAATTTATATATTTTTCAATCTAAAAATTAAGAAAAAAGAAAAAGAAATTTTGAGTCCAAATTGAAAATGCAACCTATGAAAGGCCTAATTAGTCCAAAATGGTCTAAATAGAACTGAATTGACTGAAGTGAACCAAATTGGATTAAAGTAGATCGAATGGACAAAAGTATACCAAATTGGGCCAAAATATATCAAATGGATCGAAATGGATAGAATTAAACCAAATGAATCGAATAAACTAAAATGCTAAGTTGATGTGGCTAAAAAAGAACGTAATAATAATCAACTTTTAGATATTATATACTGATGTTTACCGTGTTGGACTTTCCATACATTACGGCAAACATTATTTTGACACAATAACAAAATGTTAAAGACTTAAATGAGAAATTTAAAAGGTTAGAACATTTTCAAGCATTGGCAAAGGTTGAGGTTGAGGACCAAAACAGTAATCAAACCTTCTTCTTATTATTATATCCGGACACTTAAAGCAACACCAATTTCATATGAACCACTTTTATTATCCTTATGCCACCCGTCACAACCTGGGATGCATGGACATGGCAAAACAACCGCCACACTCGCGTCCGGCGTGGTGACGTGCAAGTGTCGCCGTTGCCTATGCGTTGGTGCCGCATCCATTTTATTTTATTTTTTTTTCCGTTTCTTGATTGGCGTAGACTCGGGCCATATCAGCCAAAATCGCCAATTCAAGCTGAAATTCAAAAAAAAAAAAAAAAAAAAAATTTAATAGTAAAAATATATAGAAAATAAAAATAAAAATATTTTTAATAATTTTTTAATTGCTACACCCATATCCTATTTTTTCAAAAATTGTCGAATCTCACGCTCGCACCCAAATCCTAAAACGCCCTTGCTTCTTAGATCACAACAGTCGCTTGGCTCGTTATTCTATCATTTGCTAGGAGAATGGCTCGGTACCCAGTTGAGCTCGAGATTTTGGTTGATGAAACCTAATGACATGACATGACAATAAGTGGCGTACAAAGTTACCGGGTGCTTAGTTGCAGATTGCTACAAATGAACATCGTGTCCTCTAGGCAATTCTTGTATATATGGCATATGCATGCAGTCAAGGCTTAGCAGTGAACAGTCCCTGTTGCTGTTCCTGCTGTGGTTTTCCTCTCACGTGGGTAGTTTGACTGTGGGACTGAGGAGCAAGCAAACTATCAATATCAATGCAATGAACACATTCCGGGAAAAAGAAGCCTTGGCCTATAATTTTCTTTGGGGAAAAACTAAAAAGCTTTTTCCGCTCGCATGGTTTATAATTTCTCTTGTTATTTTCGAAACCAACCAATTTTTCCTTTTATGTTTAGAAAATTAGTAAATACCTCAAATTCATTATTTTTTCAATTGAATCTAATGAAATTATAATGATTACAAATACAATTTAATAAAACAACAGTACAATATTCAACTTTTTCTCTTCCTTGTGACCTACTAATAATTTATTTAATAAATTTAGTTAGATTTAACCGAGAAAGTAATAAATTGAGGGTATTTGTGTATTTTCTAAATATAAAGGGAAATTCCGTTTTTTTTTTTTTTTTTTTTTTTAAAGAGTGAAGGGGAAAAATTGGTTGATTTCAAAGATATAAGGAGAATTATGAACTACACCAAATATAATGGGTTGAAATTGGTTCTTTTGCACTGCACAGTATACAGTCTTCATTTCAAGGTGCAGAGCTAATTCAGAAGCTACTTTTGTGTTGGGCCTTGTTTGGTTCTAGCCCATAAGGTCTTATTAGCTATTTTTTGGTTCAAATTCTTAAGTTGCTGGCATAAAAATATACACAAAAACTAAAAAAATACAAGGTGAGCTTTTCTTCCTCCTCTTATTATGGCTATTGAAGCCTATTAAAACAAATGTTTCAAAGGTTTTTCTCAAAAAAACATGTTTCAAAGTGTTTGGGTTTTCTTTTTTAAACTAATTGTGTGGAAGATTTCTTTGGGGTGATGTTGGGTTTTGTAAAGCTCGTCCAGATATTTATTTTTCCAATTTTGTTGTGTAAGCTCAAGTTGTATGATAAAACTTGACTAGAAAACAATTGTAACTTGTTGATTAGTGGATTGTTTTTTAGAGCTCAACTCATGGACGTAGGCTTAGAGCCGTATGAAGTGAATCTTNAGAGAAAAAAAGAAAAGAAAAGAAAGTGTAAAACGCATTGTTTAACTTAATAACAAACCCTAACTATCTTAGTTCTCAAAACATACTTACGCACCATTCTTCACTTCAATCTTCAGCTCTCTCTCACTCTCTGTGTTCCGTCTCCCTCTCGGCCTTGAATCATGCACCTCGCCGGAGAGAAAGAGGACTGCCTGAGTGGGACTTGAGTGGATTAAATATAAAGGGAAATTCCGTTTTTTTTTTTTTTTTTTTTTTTAAAGAGTGAAGGGGAAAAATTGGTTGATTTCAAAGATATAAGGAGAATTATGAACTACACCAAATATAATGGGTTGAAATTGGTTCTTTTGCACTGCACAGTATACAGTCTTCATTTCAAGGTGCAGAGCTAATTCAGAAGCTACTTTTGTGTTGGGCCTTGTTTGGTTCTAGCCCATAAGGTCTTATTAGCTATTTTTTGGTTCAAATTCTTAAGTTGCTGGCATAAAAATATACACAAAAACTAAAAAAATACAAGGTGAGCTTTTCTTCCTCCTCTTATTATGGCTATTGAAGCCTATTAAAACAAATGTTTCAAAGGTTTTTCTCAAAAAAACATGTTTCAAAGTGTTTGGGTTTTCTTTTTTAAACTAATTGTGTGGAAGATTTCTTTGGGGTGATGTTGGGTTTTGTAAAGCTCGTCCAGATATTTATTTTTCCAATTTTGTTGTGTAAGCTCAAGTTGTATGATAAAACTTGACTAGAAAACAATTGTAACTTGTTGATTAGTGGATTGTTTTTTAGAGCTCAACTCATGGACGTAGGCTTAGAGCCGTATGAAGTGAATCTTGTGTGCATTGTGCATGCATTTTATGTGTTTGATGATTTGTCTAGCATATTATATATTTTACTAGCTTAGCTTTGGTATGTGTTATGGCTAACTCCCATTACCTTTGTGATGGTAAATTCACACTTAAGTATTGGTTGAGATTTTGCTTTTACCGCTAAGTAGATTGTTTTTCTCAATAAGTGGTAACAGTCTAACAGAGCTAATGATTGTGTGTGTGGCAAAATTATGAACATATCTTTTACATTTGGAGCGAGGGCAAAGTGGAGGACGAAGTGCCCACACAAAATAGTATTAAGTAACAACACATACAAAGCAGCACAAACACCAACAAATGAAATAATTTAGTGAATTTAAAATCCACTTGATTTTTATTTATTTATAATATTATTACTTTTTTCATAACTCTCCTTCCCCCAAATATCGAATGATCAAAAAAATAAAATAAAATCTTGATAAAAAAAAAAAAACACACTTCCATGGATGGTGTATGGGAAGTTCATTGGTGATGTGCGGTGAAAAAAAAAAAGGCCCATAAGTAAGAGGGAGCCAATAAGACTTGTTTGTGATATACAAAGAAATCTTTAAGCTCACAAAAAGGCGCAACACTCACATGTGGGAAAAATATCGTTAAGAATAAACGAGTGAATGAAAGTCCCACATGGAAAAAAAAAATAATTGAGATATTAATATTAATATATATGGATCCAAATCAAACTTTTAAAGTTAAGTGGTGTGCTTGAATTTTAAAATAAGTTGGCTTTGAAATTGCCACTATTGTAGTATACTTATTTCTGAAAATAATAATTTTGGATCTCTTTCTAGTTCAGACCAAAAAAAGAAAAAAAGAAAAAATCTTTGTGGATTTTTCTTTGCTCAGAATACAGTGAACTGATGTTGTTTTTAACTTAAGATTCTTAGTTGATATGAAGATAACGTCAATCTTTTCATGTGACTTTAGTAGTTTCATGTGTGGTTTGCATTTTGCATATATGAAAAGGATTCAAAGTCTCGTGTTTTCTGCTTTTCCAGAGTCCCAGACTCCCTGTTGCCCATGAAGACAGACATGAACACTGTTTTTGACTAGACATAAAAATCTCCCTTTCTTTACTGTCTTTTGACTAGACTTGAAATCTCCCCTTGTTTGGTTGTATTTAGTATATGAGATAAATTACGTGCTTTGCAGAGATTTTAAAACCTGTTGTCTACCTCATTTGAAGCCAACAAATTAGTTTGTAGTACCATATAAATTATAACGACTTAATGATGGCCTGAAATGTTGATCTATCGCTAGATCATTTCGATAATTTAGAATCCTCTCATGTCTATACTTTGGTTAATGAAGTGAAACTGAAAATTTTACCCTTTGATTTTATTAACCTTAATTGTCTTTCCCATAGCTGTCTAATTGCTTCTTGTTGCAGGCCTTCCAAATTATATGATGCTTCCTTTTTGATAACCATCACCATAGTTCATGTCTAGGAATGGATACACAAGCGATTATTACCTATGATGCACGGATGTGGCAAAATGGGTGTCGCACCTGCGTCTGAAGCGGTGACGCGACTGCCTGTGCGTCAGTACTGCGTTTGAGTGTTTTTTTTTTTTTTTTTTTGCGCCAAATTGGCTTCGATTCGAGCCGATTCTGGCTGAACTGGGCCGATTCAACCAAAATTGGGTTGTATTGGCCGAATCAGATCTTATTGGCCAGCGGCTGAAACTGACCGAAACGGTCAAACAGGCCAAAATTGGACTTGAATTATGCGGAACAGCCGAAATCGGCTTTGAATGAGACTCAAACATCCTAAATCTATCATTCCTCAATTTTATTTTGAATATTTGTTGCTTCTTTTGTGTTTTCTTTTTTTTTGTTTTGTGTTTCATGCCTTCTTCTTTGTTTTGTGAACCAAGGACATGTAATATGTTTTTTAAGAATATTTTAATAGTAAAATATATATAAAATATAAATAAAAATATTTTTAATAATTTTTTAATCGCTGCACCTGCACCCTTCTGTTACAAAAATTGCCGAGTTCTGCACCCACACCCACACTCGCACCCACACCTGAATCCAGAAACGCACTCATGCTTCATAGATTATTACTTGTCAATATAATTGCCCAATTGTGGAGGACACGCTATCAGAAAATAAAAGCTGCTTACCAATCTTCCCTCCCAGACCATGCAAAACTGGGGGGTTTTGTGCACTGTATACAACCTAATAGCCCAATTGGAAGTTTTGTGCACTGCATACAATCTAATAGCCCAATTGTGACAATGAAGTATTGGGGAACAAAATGAAAAGCACAATAATGGGCCTTCTATCTTCATTTTTTGTACTTCCAAATACATGTGCATGCTTTTTATCTGTTGGCTATGCTAAACTACGTTCCAGATTTAAGATGGATTTGGTTTTTGAGTTTTATCACCCTTCTCTCTCTCTCCATCATGTTATGAGTTTATCGAGTATCCTATTTTTTTACTTGATCACAAGGAAAGGTTCGGAGTATTCAAGCAACAAGATGCTATCATTGATTAACAGCAGAACTGCCGATTGATTTGCTTTACTGCTCTTCTGCTTAACATTTTCATGCAAGATGCAAGGCACAACTTTGGGATAGTTGAAGTTGTTTTTCCTATTCTTCAAGGACACTTGGTCTTGTACTTGGATATTAACATTTACACCAATTATGGACTGAAGTGGCTTATGTAATCGACTAATAGTTCTGCTTAGATAAATGCTGCTCCCGACTTAGCCATTGGGTTTGTGATATGTGTCTTATTTATCTTCTTGGTTGTTTATGCATAAAAGATTCTTTGTCTAAGAGGTAACTGAAATTAGCATAATGCCAGCATGAATATTGTTTGACAATATATGTTGAATTGTTATGTAAGTTAAAATTTGTTGCTCCATTTGTAATATTTAGGTTTAGTTTTGCGTGATCCCATCGCTACATTGATGCTTCAAGTAGATGTGCCAATTGCCATGTAGTCACAGCATGATTACTTGACACATTTTCCTTTGATTCTAGACATAGAGCAAACCCCTTCACCACTTTATATTTCAAATTTGTTATTCTCATTAATCTGGCGTGGAATATTTTCTTAAATAAATTTACACCTAGATCCGATCTTTCTATCATCTATTGGCTTTATCTATTATCCTTACCGAAGTGAATATCCAAATGATGGCCCACAAATTGAAACATCATTTTGCATCCCTGCTCATTGGTATAAGATCTGCGGATGATTTTAATTTAGAAGAAAAACTAGTTTGGTTAGAATAGATTTGTCATAAATAGGATAGCATTCAAAGCGTGATTAGACAACAATGACAAGAGAAAGAGGAAAAGATAATAGGCTTTTGCCATGACTTCGAATATTCAAATTGTGTATTACTTCCTTTATATAACAAAGAAGGAAACGATCACAAGGATCAAAGAAAGCAAAGAGAAGATGACATTACCAAAGGGTCCCACTGTTCTGCCCATAGAGATGACCTTATCTTCTGCACAATCACCATTTAAATCATGTAACATCATGTACTGCAAAAATTATGGTAAAACCAAATCAATTAACGTTAGAAAGAGCAAGGCACTTACTACACTCTTTTGGATGGCATATGCATCTCAATCCAACTCCACAATTGCCATTAGGCTTCTCACACTCATTACAGAGATTTGGTACATGATCAGGAATGTCATAGGAAATCCTTGTCCCCAACTTATATTTTTCATAGTTGTCAGTGTCACCTGCCAAAGATCTATGTAACTGACTGTAATGGGAGCAATTTAAATCTTTTGGATCAAAACCTATGTCGAGCTTTTCAAGATCATCAAGAAGTAAACATGAACGAGGAACTTGTGGTTGTTCTTGTGATTGAAGTTTACAAGAAGCTCCACATGCATGGAAGCTACTGCAGTTTTGAATAAAGTGTGACATGGGGTGTCTTTTGTTTGAGCAGTTGAAGAGAAGAAGTGAGTTGGGAAGTGGAGGAGAAGGAAAACCAGCTGAGAGAAGTAAAGGAGAGATATAGTGAACTGAAGAAGAACACGGAGGGTGAGAGACGGTGAGAAATTTTGTGGTGTAATTGATGGAAGAGACTGGAAAAAGACCAAGAGAGGTTCTAAAGTATAGCTTGTGGGATTTGCATTGGATCATTTGGTGTAATAAAGATGACTGATTAGTTGAATTTGAATTCAAAAAGGGCGCTTGAATTCGGATTTTGCCACAAAAGCTTGTAGGACCATCTCTAGCTATGGAAGTAGTGAACAATAAATTGGCTATGAGAAGGAGAGGTTTGAGAAAATGGAGGGTCTTGCATGTCTGCATTTTCTTTCCTTGGATTGATCTTTCAAATTGTGAAGAATATTACAGGGATGGTGTCCTTGATTACCGTAGGAAACAGTATTGATAAAGGTAGAAAACCAAGCATCTACTTTTAATCTGATGAGGGATATTGCTATGTCTAGTATGAATTATTCCTTTCTGGCTGCTTTAGTGGACTTTAGCTTATAGCATGTTCAAAAAAGTCTTATTATTTCCTTTTGCCATTCTCTTTTCCCGGCCTTTATTAGATTCTCTTTCTCTATGTGGTGAGTTCAGATTTTCTCAAAATTTATAAACATAAATTGCACTTAGTCCCTCTTTGTCATTGATGTCTCTAACTTTTCCCTTTTTTCCTCATAATTGTGAATCACTCAGTGTTAGTGAAGAAGAAATATAGTGGCAGACATAGCGGTTAAGGTGGGACCTCGATTTGGCTTAGCTTTTCTTGTGTTATCGGTAACAACTAAACAATAGCTAATTTGAGGCAACAAAGTCAAAAAGCAGGTTTATCGTTTCTTAGTTAGGACCCCATGTTGAGATTAGTAATTAAGAAAGGACTTGAGTCTGAAAGGGTACCAAATCCAACAATCACGTTACTTGTCTACTTTTGAAATTGCAATACAACTGTAACACAGATTCATAGTACAAGCTGGAAAACGTGGTCATTCTGAGTAACCCATAATTAATCATCCTAGCAAACACATATAGATGCAGACATAAATAAGCACATGCATTACAAGTACTATTCATGGGGTGCCTTAATTATTGTTTACAATGGTTTTTCTAGATGATCATTTTGGTGCCTTGGCAAGAACAGCTGGGAAATCAAGCAGCACAATCTTCTCAATAGCTGCTGAAAATGTTGCAGAGAACTCAACATGGTTAGGATGACTGACAAATGCAGTGAAGTCCTCCTTCTTGTTGAATGTCATCAAGAAGGCATGAGTGAAGCCCTGTCTTAGCATCTCTTGGCTTTCAATGTCTTGCCCCCTGTTAAGAATATGGTTCTGGTGGTCTTAATGATATTACTACTAAATAAAATGAACAGAAAAACAAATGGAATGTCTAAAATATGGCTTAGAGGCTCAAGAACTCAAGCTTCTTCTTAACTGTAACTTGGTGTATAGGGTGTGTATATAGTGTTCTTTTTCAATCAAATATTAGTTACTACATGGCCAAATATTTTTCTATTCTCTCGTTCTTAACTTTTTTTGGTTAATCGAAAAGAGAGAGGGTTTAAGCATGTTCCTGTTCAAGATTCAATAATTTCTTCCCTATCTTGCCAACAGTGTTACAACTTATTACAAGTTCTGCAGGCAGATTGTCGTTATTGAAATAAAAAGACAGTCTATCCTCCTGTTTCCCTTGTTTATGTCAATAGAAGATTATCAAAAAAAAAAAAAAAAAAAAAATCTTATTACAAGTATATTGAAGCTCTAACATGACTCTAGCATGAAAGAAGATTATTTTTGCTAGGTAAATAGGGGGAGGTGGGATTTGAACCTCGAACACAAGAATTACAAAGGGTGTTAATATCATTGGACTATCACTGAAATCTCGATAAAGAAAGAAATTAATAAGAAGAGAAAAGGTTTACCATTCGAAGGACTTGACAGCATCGATATCAGAAACCAACTTCTCCATCCCTTTCAAAACCTCCTCCACCACCGCACCTTCCTTGAACTTAGCAATCACCAAGTGCTTAAAATCCCCCATGTTTACTGCACCTGAAGCACCCTTGAACCAAAAGGTTAGCCCCAAGTCCAGTTTATATATACACGTAACGTACTCATTATTTGAGTGTCAACTTCCACAGTCCTATCTGTCTATTGTCACAACCCATGACATATTTTACCATTCGTGTTGGCAGCAATCAATCACTAAGAGAGCCAGCCCCTCCTTTCTTGGACAGTATCTATTACTCAATATTTGGAAAGGTACAACTTCATGGGGCTATAAACGCACTAGTCAGCAACTTCTTCGCTTGACTCCACATCTAAATTGTCTAATGCCATTGTCGTAGCCTTAGTTTTGGCACATGAATGGGGTCCCTGATGTCGATTTTTTTTCTTGAAGTTCGAATTTTCTACTGGCCTTATTTAAATGGGCATGATCATTACTTGACAGACAATTATTTATTCTTTTCATTACCTTTTTTTTAATCCTCTGATATCTAGAATTAACGCAATGCTTATTGCTGGCCTTTTCTCCATGTCCTTGCCATGTGCTTCAAGATATATCATTGGACTTTTAATCATGGTTGGCATATCACTTCTTATCTTTGAGGAATCTTAACTATGGCATCAGAGGTGGAACCATGTCAGAAAATTTGTAAACTTTATATAATCTTCTGGTGCAAAAGAGTAGTTTAGAGCTTAGTTCACATTGTGACGCACGAATTTCAATCACCCAATTTGCAGCAAGACTTTTAAGTGAATTTGTTAAATAAAAACTCTCTCAATTAGAGACTTTTAGGTATTGCAAAAAAAAAAAAACCTAAGCTCAATTTCATCCCTAAACATTAAAACTCTCTCAAATTCATTATATATATAAAAAAAGTTCTCTCAATTTCTAGTGAAATAGAAGGGATGTGTTCATGTTAGAAATTGAGAATAATATAGGACACCCAAAATGGGCATGTCCCTCTATATACCTTAGTTTAAGAGTAACATTCAAGAGTTTTCTCGTAGTGTTTACAGAGTATTACGAGACTCTTAGGTTGTGAGTTATGTTTGCATCACTCTAGTAGTGTGCAAAATAGACGAAAAAATATTTTGTTCATGGGTTATACAAACTAGAATTTAGAACAGGTTTGAATTGTTGGTCTGCGTGTAGGCCGGGTTTGTACAACGTAGAACAATCTTGAAGCTCCTATTTGATAGTGTAGTTTAGGCCAAGAAAGATAGGCCAAAAAACCAATTGTTAAATATCCGCTGCAAAGTCTCTGTTTCTTTCAATTCAATTATGGAATACTGATGTACTCTTAAATTCCATTTTTCGCATTGACACTTTCACTAAAATTACTATTTTGGATCTTCATTTTCTTCTAAAAGCAGTAAATCATCAAACTATAAATGTTTCCGCAAAACAGTTTTTGGAACTTAGGCGAAAGCTATTTTTCCATCCAGTGAAACTGATGCAATTCGACTAAAAGCATCACAAGAAGGGGTCTCTTAGTATAATACTTATCAAGCCAAATGCTTGCCAAAAATTTAAAATTATTTATTCATGTTACTAGCTGCCTTATGAATTCTTTAAAAAAAAAAAAAAAAAATGCCTTAGTAAGTCAGTTGCAACTTGCAATTAACGAATTTTTACAATTGGAGCAAATTGTAAATCAAAGTTGGTAAACTTGATTAAAACTTTTTTCACCCATATTCAATTAATTTTCTTCTATTTCCATAATAATTGTCTGTTCAAATCTTAATTCATCAAGTTTAGTTGCAACTTATGCAAGTTTTAGTTAGTTTAACGGGTAAAGTTTATTATTGTCGAATAAAGATATGAGTTTTGAACTTCATCTATACCAAAAACCAATTAGTGTTTTGAACTAATGATTAAAAATACAATCATAGTGGAGCAAACACTATTGATAGAAATTCTGTCCAATCTATAAAAACAAAAACAAAAAATCTGCAACTTGTTGTAGACCTTATAGTCCTTATCTAATTAAGATGAGTAACCATGATATGGGCCACTTTCACAATCATTTAAGTTTACCAAGTAACTGGGGTGAAACTTTTTTCCCTTCTATGTTTTCACCCCACCGACCCTACCCTTTTTGCATTGCCGACAGAATCAGCAATCCCCTCGTGTATGAAAGAAGTAATGCCCTACTATATTACTCTATGTCAATCTCCCATAATCCATCTACCCTCTTCAGTAGGGACAGTACCAGCAGCACCGGCCACTCTATTTGGATTTTGGACCGAAAGCAAAGGGTAGGTTTAGGACAATTGAGTGCAGAGAGTGTACACTATCACTATGCTGACACTTTAACCAACAAGTTTACCTCAATTATTTTGGCATTTCAGAGAACCAGTCACCAGTCACCAATATTGATTCCAATAACCAACAAAATATAAAATTCTTTTGAATGACATTAACCTTACAAATGCATGCATGTGTATAATATAATATAATTTATTTTCTTATACAAAAGAGGTACTTTAATAACTAAGCTCTTGTAATAATCAAAAGTAATATAATTCAATTGACACTTTCTCGTGTTTTTAACAAAGACGTTTAAGATTTAAAATTTTCTTCTTTCAACTATTAAGTTATTAAAAAATGGACAAAATTTAGTTACAAAGTTAGTTATAGCCTTAGGTTATATTTAATATCTTTTTATTGGAGGTAAATTTTGATGAATCTATTATTAGATAAAATTTTTTTCTTATCTTTATACTTGCAAAATTTCTAGAAAATTAAAAATCAATAGTTATGTTATCAATAAATTGTTTAAATTGCAAGTTTTTGTATTTTTAAATTATGTATAAAATATAAGTTTATAGATCATATAGTAAATAATATCCAATTGATATAAAATTTGACATGTGTATTAAAAGCGTAAAGAACATGCAATTCAACAGCTAGATTTTCAAAATATGTAATAATGTTTATTTTATTGAGTAAGGTTGTAGTTTTAGGCTATATATATATATATATATAACCAAGCTCACATACACATACGTATGAACAAAATTTATTATTTACATTTAAGTACTTTATGAGATCCTTTCTATAAAAAAAAAAAGGTACTTGTGAGATCCATAAAACAAAATAATGGATCCCCATAAAACAGACTAAGCAAAAAGTTTTGAAACCATCAAACCAAACAATTACATCTACTATACGGAGTGATTGATTGAACTAGTTTAAGAAATGAAATAACGATATCACAAAACCAATTTGAATTTATGCTAGAATAATCTATCGTGGAAACTATTTTCTTAATTAGATGCCTAGTGAAAAATTATAGAGAGACCCATAAAGATGACCATATGTTTTTTATTGACCTTAAAGCAAGAGAGAGAGAGAGAGAGAGTGTGTCCATTATGCTAGCATGATCACATGCTTGTGATTCTAGGCCCGAATGGTAAATTACAATGTTATTTGATCTAAGAATTTCTTGGGCTTTTTCTCAAAAAAAAAAAAAAAAAAAAATAAAGAATTTCTTGGGCTCTACTTGGAGAAGATTCTCTCGGTGTTCTGATGGCCGAAATATTAAAAGGCCCAAATTTCTCTTCCCTTTTCGGCCTTTAAAATAAATTTCTTTATTAAAAAAAAAAAAAACAAAAAAAATCTCTTGGTAATTTTTTTTTTCCTAGGAGATATACTCATGTATGTTTGAGATCGATGATTTAAACTCTCACAGTCTCTTCAACCAACCCATACTTATTGGCCCAAATGTCATTGGAGTGAGATGTTAATGAGTTAATAGGATGACATTCTTTTTGGTGTTAATACTATTATACAACAATAGTATAATTTGTTATGTTATGTGATTGTCTCGCATTATATTAGAGAGTATATTATGTATGGTATAATTTAACACACTTTTTCTTCAAGTTATTATGACTTTTAAGTGGAGTTTGTGGTGTATATTTGTATTAGAATCTCATTCTCTTTCCCTTGTGCGTATGTATTTTTATCTCTAAAAAAATGTTAATAAAAGAGGGTAATTGTTTCAAATTGATTAAGAGAGTATATTTTGTGTAGTATAATTTTTTGCTTACTCCCTTAAAATTTACGACCATGCCTTTTGAATGGAATTCATGGTGTGCTTTTGTGTTAGAACATTATTTTCTCTCCCTTGTGTGTTTGTGTTTTTGTGTGTGTGTGTTTATTTCTTTAAAAAAAAAAAAAACAACTATGAAAAATGAACAAAATATTCAACAAAAAAGTAAAAATATATTATATCTAAACAAAACTGCATTAGAATGTGGGCATGTATACTTCTTAACACTCATACATATCTATTACTTTAAAATTATTTTTTGAACTCTACTTAAACCAGATTATTTTGACATGTGCTTTATCATTTAATATTTAATATTTTTTATTTATTACATTATTCCAGCAAAAAGAATGCCTCAATTATTAATCTTTTAATTTGTTGGCAATGTTATTTAATGCAATTCAACGGTTATGTACATCATCAAAGGGCATAGTCTAGTAGTGCCTAATCCCTCTAGATCATTAAAAAAACTATGTTTTTTCTCTCTTTGACAGACTCTAATGCATGAAAAGATGAAATGGAAAAAGTAACTAAAATGAATGAGAGACAAAATATTTATAGATAGAATGACAACTGTTCAAATGTGTTCAAGGTGAATACAAATGGCTCTTCGCTTAGCAATCCCGGGTGAGTGAGAGGTGGAGGTTTGATTTGAGACGATAAGGGAGAGGGGGTCAAAGGCTACGCTAGAGCCATCGGATGCACAACCAACGTGGTGGCGGAGTTGTGGGCGCTAAGAGATGGCATCAAACTGTGTATCTCCTTAAAGCTTCCTGCTATGATATTTAAACTTGATGCGAAACTTATTGTAGACTTGTTACAAAAGGAGGAAGGTCACCCAAACTGTATAGGTGCATTAGTTAGCGATTGTAAAACTGGGCTGAAGGATATCCCAATAGTTCAAATCCAGCATTGCTATCGTGAGGCTAATAAATGCGCTGATGCCCTCGCTAGAAGGGGAGCTTTACTCCCCCAGGATTTTGTTGTGTTTTTAGACCCTCCGACAGAGGTGTCCTTGTTACTTAGTTTGGACTCTGCAGGGATATCCTATGAGCGTGTTCCGTCTTGTAACTTTGTTCCTTAGTTTTTAATGAAAGTTCCTTTCTACCCAAAAAAAAAAAAAAAGAAAATGAAAAAGTGAATATTTAAACTGTTCTAGAAACAGTACACAACAATAGACACATTGGTCTGAACGAAAAAAATAATTAAATACTATCAAAATTGGATGGGCCCAACCCACATAAGCGTCGAGGGCACTCTCGCACCCCGAGAGCTAATAGCGACTCTATGATTTTTAGATCAAGGTGTACTTGAAGATATGCCATCATGAAGCCAGGAAAGAGATATTTGGAAGAAGAAGGGAAAAGAAATAAAATGTTGAGAGGAAAAAGTAAATTAAAAGAGAGAGTGAAAGTTTTTTTAAAAAAAAAAAAAAAAATTATAGAATGAAGTAAAATACATTATTCAAAACATTTTTTTTTTCTTTCTCGCATTTGACTAGAGATGCGAAACACACTTCAGTTAGAGCACTGGGATTATTATTATTTTTTCAAATGAAAAATACTTCTAAGCTGCCAAACATAGAAACGTAGAATATATATATATATATATATCTATATATATATATATATATTTTTTTTGAGAACAAAATGTAGAAAATATAGTTTACCTAAGCAATGCTTTGTAAACAAAAATTTTGATAACATTAACCCAAGAGGTTGGCTGAGTTGGTTGGGCTCTCGGTCTCAAGGTAATTGTACTAAACTTGACTGGGTGTGCTCCCTAATTCGAGTAATGCTATCTGCACTTTGAAAGAATTTTCTAGGCCAGTGCTTTATCCCCTTTGTGGGCCCATCCGGCGCGAACAGTGATTAGTCTCTAGTTAAAAGCCTTGAGAATACACTGTACGAGAGCAAAAAAATTTGATAACATTTTTATACAAGTTAGGTTATAAGTTTGTACATGTATACATATAAATTAGACTAGAGTAGAATTCTATTTAGAATAAAAAAAAAAATACTAGTTCATTTTCAGATTCACCACTAAGTACTAACATTAATTTTTTACCTACTACTAATAGTATACTATATCAACAAACGTCAAATTTGTTGTGTTTCTAGACTTTGTCTAATTACATGGGCGATAGTATTAATTTGGCAACTAGCAAAGCAAAGCACAGTTGCGTGATTTTCGGCAAGGACCGGACACATTTCACAATATTTTTTACAACACTTTCATAACAAATCATTGTTGGTAAGTTGTGGACAAAATTTAGGTAAAGTACTTAGGTGCTGTTTCTTAAGTTTTCCACTTAAAATTTAGCCATGTGGTAGTAGTACTTAACTAAAGATACAGTTCCATCTCATAAGAAAAAAGTCACGTGACTGAATTTTAAGAAGAAAACCTAAAGAGCATCACTTAAGTACTGTATTTAAGTTTTTTTGGTAAGTTGTTATTAGTTATAATTTAAATTTACAATTTAAATTATTTTTTTGTCCACTTATAATAGCAAATAACAACTTGTTACAAAAGTGTGTTATGAAAAAAGAAAAAAAAAAAAAAAAATACCGTAGGCTTCGCGGCTTTCCTCTAACGGCTTGTAATAAAATTCTAACTATCAACGGCTTTTCTTTTGGCATTATCTTCTTCTCCAACTGTATACACCTGTGACCTCTCACAGCCTCAACATCCAATTATTTAAAGTTAAGTTTTTTTAAACATATAACTTTTTTTTGCAAAAATTACCATTTAATTTAATCTCTCTCTCTCTCTGAGGGTCTCGTAAATATATATATGTGTTATATATATATATATATATATTTGTCTCGTGGGATTCGGCTTTAAAGGTCAGTTTTTTCGACATGGCTTTTGTTTGATTTTGCTATTTCTATCCTTGTATGCATGAAATTTTAGTTTAATTTTTTTTGGAGTTCTCCTCTTTTTTTTTTTTTTTTTTTTTTTCAATGTTTTTTTTTGCTATTAACTTGTTCAGATTGTTGAAATTCTGGTCTTTGAAGTGAATTTTGATTTGGGTTTATTTTGTTACGTCTTTTTCTGCTTTTGGTTTCGATAGATGTGTGCAAAATCTATTTTTTGAGGTGGAATTCTGATTTGGGATTGATGATTGATAGCTTAGTTTGATTATGCATTTCAATTTTGAAATGATGGATTTTGGAATAATAAAAATGATAAAAAAAAAAATACAAGAAATTATGTATTTTAATTTTGTAAATTTAGATTTCTCATAAAGGACCCACTTGTTAGAAACTCATTTAGAACTCTAAATTCAAAATTTTGACTACCATTTCTGATCAAATTTACCATTGAAAGACTGATCAAGTGTCTTGGAACTTTCTTTGTATAATTCTGATCTTCTTTTGGGATGTTCATATATAATGTGTGCATAGAATTGATTGTAATTATGAATTTTCTTTTCCTGGTATTTGATCTCACCCAATTGTTGAATATTTGATAGGAAAAAATGACAGAGCCTAAACCAAACACCCCCTTGATCTCGCCATCATCATCGCGAAACCTCCCTGATTTCAAAAAATCTGTTAAACTAAAATATGTGAAGCTTGGTTACCATCACCTCATCACCCATGGAATGTATGTCTTCATCACCCCTCTTGTATTCATAATTGCCGTGCAGCTCTCGACATTTTCATTACAGGATCTTTATGATCTTTGGGAGCATCTCCAATACAATCTAATCTCCGTGATCATATGCTCAGCTCTCCTTGTTTTCTTGTCCACCGTGTACTTTGTCACCCGTCCTAATCCTGTATACCTTGTCAATTTCTCCTGCTATAAGCCTGAAGAGTCTCGAAAATGCACTAAAAGGATGTTTGTTGATCAATCTTGGCTGACTGGTACATTTACAGAGGAGAATCTTGCGTTCCAGCGCAGGATCCTCGAGAGATCAGGCCTTGGTGATTCTACTTACCTGCCAGAGGCTGTTTTGAATATTCCTCCAAATCTATCCATGAAAGAAGCTAGAAAAGAAGCTGAGGATGTGATGTATGGTGCTATTGATGAGCTTTTTGCCAAGACTGCTGTCAAGACCAAAGACATTGGCATTTTGGTTGTGAATTGCAGCTTGTTCAATCCAACCCCATCTCTTTCTGCCATGATTATCAATCACTACAAGCTTCGGGGAAACATAGTTAGCTACAATCTAGGTGGGATGGGTTGCAGTGCAGGTCTTATTTCAATTGCACTTGCTAAAGATCTTCTTCAGGTCTATCCCAACTCCTATGCATTGGTCGTTAGCATGGAGAATATCACATTGAATTGGTATTTTGGAAATGACAGATCAAAGCTCATTTCGAATTGCTTATTCCGAATGGGAGGAGCAGCAATACTGCTTTCTAACAAAAGCTCTGATAGAAGAAGATCCAAATACCAATTGGTACATGCCGTCCGTACCCACAAGGGTGCAGATGACAAGTGCTTTGGCTGCATCACCCAAGAAGAAGACTCCACTGGGAAAGTTGGTGTCACTTTGTCTAAGAATCTTATGGCAGTTGCTGGTAATGCTCTAAAAACCAACATTACCACTTTGGGGCCTCTTGTTCTTCCGATGTCAGAACAGCTGCTATTCTTTGCCACATTGATTGGGAAAAAACTATTCAAGATGAAGGTCAAGCCTTATATTCCAGATTTTAAACTTGCTTTTGAGCATTTCTGCATTCACGCGGGAGGAAGGGCTGTTTTGGATGAACTGGAGAAGAACTTGCAACTATCTGATTGGCATATGGAGCCGTCAAGGATGACACTTCACCGATTTGGCAACACATCAAGCAGTTCTCTGTGGTATGAATTGGCTTATACAGAAGCAAAGGGGAGAATGAAGAAGGGAGATAGGACATGGCAAATTGCTTTCGGTTCTGGGTTTAAGTGTAACAGTGCTGTTTGGAAGGCTCTAAGGACCATAAACCCAACAAAGGAGGAGAACCCTTGGATGGATGAAATTCATAGATTCCCAGTGGATGTTCCAAAGGTATCAGCAATCTAATAAAAAGAAAAATGTTGGATGCTGGAAAGTTATATTTTGACACTTGGCGCTGGCTTTCACAAATGGTGAAAATTTTAAAATTTTTTGTTCATTAACTGAGGTGTTGGATTCATTCCTGCTTCTCATAGAGTACATTTGAATATATTTATTGGGTGAATGATGTTCATGGGGCTAATTATGTTTTGGTTATTAGGCCAAGAGGTGAAATTTCTTTACTTAAAGGAGGCAACAGTTGCGTTCAAGGTTCATTTATAAGGCTCAAAACATTCGGCAATATTTATCCCACAATCATATAATCTGTTAATATATTTACTCTGTATATAATACCTCAAAATTGCATCATATACATCTTATGAGTTGGCAAAATCAATGCTAATTGATTTGCTTCTCAAACGTTGGTAACTTAGAAGCTATTAATCAGCATATTTCCCAATTTCTTGTGAGGTAAGAAAGTAATTTTCAATTGTGAGAGAAATTATCTAGTATAATTGGTGGGCCATGTCAATTGTGTCTAATGGTCCCCAGACCAATAAAATGCTGCCATTTGTTAAAAAAAATTATATTAAAGTCACAAAGACGAAAGGGAGGAACATTGATTCCGAATAGGGAGAACTCAGATATAGGAAAAAAGCAATTGGAATATATGTTTTGAAGTTCAATCATCTTAATTAATATTTATAATTTAAAAAAAAAAAAAATCTCTAGAAGTGGTTTACGACTATTGTTTGGATTTGCTTTACTAATATTAGAAAATTTTCTATTTAAACTAACAAAATAAAATTTAGAGGAACAATAGACTTTAGAAGAATTAAAGGCACAAAACACAATCATGTCCTACTATTGTGAAAATTGAAGCAAGCTCCCAAAAGATCATGTCCTACTATCATAAAGAAAAACTTCTAAAAGATCTCACATGTTTTTAAATTTCATATAAAATAGCTTTATGTTAACTAATAACAATTTTTTCTCAAATCTATTAAATTATAAACCTCACATTCAAAATTTCAAAAACAATTCTAATATTCAGGCTAATAAAGATTTTTTTCCTATTTATGCATGTGCAATATGATACATTACTATCAAAGAAAAGGTAAAAAATAGAAAAGACCAACAAAGAATATGTAAAAAAAAAAAATGGAATAAGGGATGAAGGTTGGTAGAACAATATACATGTTGCCACAATGACATACCCATCAAATCAAAACTTCGAAAGTCCATAAAAGGTTCTTCGCGGCTTCATCCCTTTGGCAAAAAACCAGTCACACATTATCGTAAACCCAACACAAAGCTCTGACATAAAAAATCTCAAACAACCAAAGACCCATATTCAATCACAACCCTCACAAAACCCATGATGACCTTTGACCTCCACATCAAAAACACAAGTTGATGTCTCTCAAAATCAAAACCATAAGACCTCTTTGTGGTTGTAGCAACCTCATACGGGTTAGGATGAGATTGGACAGCATGATGGGAAAGACAGGTGTAGTTGATGGGTTGAAGCTAAGGGACATCCTTCTTGGTTTGTAGAATTACACGTGTGTTTGAGTTGGGATGACGTGAAGGACTATGGGCAAGTATATATAAAGGAGTAGAAGTGCAAGAGGAAAACCCAAAGCGATAAATAGAGAGAGAGAAAAGTCTTGAAATGATGTAAGAGAAAAACATCAATGAGGGGAAAGGGGAAGGACATATGCATAGATAGCGAAGAAAGCCTGAATCATGGTGAGTACTAGCAGAAATGTGGCAGCTAAGGCTGATATGAAAGACCAAGGAGTATTAAAATAGGTGTATTTGAAGTCCGCCCATCTTACATGCCATTTGTTCCTACAATGCTCATTCACATCCTCAAACAACTTGAACAAATAGCTTTGTTGGAAATCAAAGGGCACGTCTTTGCTAATGTTACTAAAGAAACGAACAATTTCCTTGTCTGTTCCAAAATCGTTCTCGATAACATTTTGATCACTTAGAAACCCAACATCACTTGGTTTCCTGATGAGGCAAGACATGAATGTAGTGTAGCTCGTTATGTGTTTTGAGCAATCACTGTAACATTGTTCAAAAGCTACACAATTGAGAAAAAATGAACTGATAGAGTCATCTATAGCTAAGGGTGGAATTTCTAGCACCCCATTATCAAATTTAATGTCTAACAAGCTGATGCTGTCACTTTTCCTGGGCTTGAATTTAATACCTGCTACATGAAGCCTCTGAGCTGATGGGATGGTTGTAGAGACAGAATCTTTCATTCCATCGCGCAAATAATTTTTTTCATTTGAGCCTTTAGATTGGGGTATGAAACTTAAGCGAAATAAATCAAGCAAATGAACTGCTTTAACATTGTAATACCTCTGTAGCACTTCAGTTGGTCTTTCTGTGACATAGTCGAATGAATCCAAGGCAAGCTGTGCCAAGGAAGGACCTTCTTTATCTAAAGATGTCATATACATATCAAACAAAGTTTGAAGAACAAAGAATGGAATTTGATTCTCAAGCCTTAGAAGATCTCTCATGAGAAAAGGAAACACCCATCGCATATTAAAGATAGGATCTTTGGGATCATTCTGTACTATTTTTCCAACTATGCATAAAATTTCAACAATAAAACACCCATCAAGTACCATCATCTCAACAAATTCATTGCTGTTGAGATCAATTGCCTCTGAATAACACTCTCTAATGCTTTCCTCTTTTGATGCTATGGCTTTGAAATAGTCATCAAGACATACACCTTGATTTTCGGTTCGAGCAATTAGAGTGTCAAGAAGTCTCCATTTGTGCTCTTGGATCATCTTGAGGTGAACTTTTCCATGGTGGTAAGGGCCAATTGAAACTATATGTGGTTGGTAGGCTTTCTTATTGATTTCCACAAGACTTTGAGGGACTCTAAATATGCAACAAGAAATATTACCTTCTGATTTCCTTAGCAGCCTTGGCTTTTGCTTGCGTTTCTTTTCCATCAAAGTTGACCAATTGCTTTCCCCCTCCACGATTCTGATAGCATGAAAATCTGCTTCTTTTTCCTCCAGGTTTTGGTTGCTAAGGACTTCCATCTCTTTCTCCATTTGATTCTAGTTTTCCTCAACTGTTTTTCAATACATTCCAGATAAACAATAACGAATTTTTTTAAAAAAGAGATTGAAAGTTTGAGACATTAAATTGAGTAAAAAATTATATATTGAGACATTATAGATGCTATGGAATCTTGGATCTACAGCTAGGAAGGAGGAAAACCTTCACTTAAAAATTAGTAGTCTTTAATGTATATTAGATTATTATTGTTGCGTGAGGTGATAACTGATGCAAAAATCAAAGACACATATACATATATACTTATTAAGTGTACTTTCAACACATGTTAATTGTATAATTTTTTCAATAATGCTAACATCCACCCATTTTCACAAACACTTCGCTGCAACTGTCGTACGAGGCAGATTTTGAGTGGGTGTTTGTCACTATCGTATAGATTTATAATTTTTTTTTCACCATTTATGTACAATCTGTCATGTATGATAGTTGTAACAAAATATATATGAAAAT
Source organism: Quercus suber (assembly GCF_002906115.3). Lineage (NCBI taxonomy): Eukaryota > Viridiplantae > Streptophyta > Magnoliopsida > Fagales > Fagaceae > Quercus > Quercus suber. The sequence continues at coordinate 779,716 of NW_027069530.1, read as the reverse complement.
ATGTGTTTGCAGTGTTTTTTTATCAATGCCAACTGCCAAGCTAGTATACCAATAAAAATATATATAGGTATATCTTCTTTTCGGAGTACTACGAACAATTGTTTCGTCTTTGTGTTTCACACCTAATTGCTGAGCACAGCTTTGCTCACAAAAAGAAAAAGGAAAAAAATTGTTGAGCACAGCCGTGACGACAATGACATAAATAAAAAATGCAGCATTCATACTTTGAAAGTCCATTCAGGTACCCAATTAGAAGGTGCCAAAATCATATACTCACCTCAAAAAGTTAAAAACAGGCACTCATGTCATGTGATTCGTAGGATTTGAGAGCATTCATGAGGCAACAAAATTGTTGATACAATATTACTTTCATATGATTACGGATAAAACGATTTTTATTTTACAATTTCGTACGTATCGATTCACTTAGCACTATTTTAAAACTATGTAGCAAAATGTCACTGTTTTGAAATTTAATATTATTGATGTCGAGTTTCAGACAGAATTCTATGCGAATTTTTCCACTTAATTTAAAATAAATAAAAAATGCATAGAACTTACTTTAATTCCACTTAAAAATATGTATAAAACTTGATATTACTAATGTCAAGTTCTAGTCAAAACTTGACATCAATAATGTCAAGTTCCATTCAAAACTTGAGATCAACAATTTCAAATTCCAAAAGAGTAGTATTTTGCTAGATTGTTTGAAAAGAGGATTGTTAGTTTAAAAATTAAGACTATTAGCCATTTTTGTACTCCCATTTTTTTTTGCTTTTTTACTTTATAATTACAATGGATATTAATCCCAATAACACTAAATATGTGGGCTAATTTACAAGAGACTAACAACCACAAGCAACGAAAAACACAAACTAGCAATCTAGCATCCAAAATAATAGCATGAAAAACTTGGTGTATTTATATAGCACTTATTGCATGAATTTTAGAGGTTCCTTTTTCACAATACATGATAGATGTGAGAATCAGTCACGTACAGGCTTAACAATACAAAGTTACAAAATTATTTTACAAGTTGTATAATAGCTTCATTTATAGAAAAAATTGTCTATACAAAGAATAATTCCCCAGCACGTTGAGGTCAATTGGCAAATAAGTTGGTCTATATTTTTCATTTCACTACGTGCCCATACCTACTTGTCAGGCCAAAAGAATATATATATATATATAATCATTCTCTTACGAGGATTTATTTTACATCCTTGTATACATTCATTTTCCACGTTTTAAATGTGAATATAATTTTTTCTCATTTTAAAATGCGTATATTAGCATATGCACTTTAAAACTTAAGATCCTAATCACTATTTTTTGAAAAATATATACATACATGTTTATATATATATATATATATATATATAGTATTTTAAATCTATGACGCTACTCTATGATAATTTATTTTGAAGCAGGCCAGTAGACAGTGGTTTGCTAAGCTCTCATCCACCCTCATTGATCATGGTTTTATTCAATCAAGATCAGACTACTCTGTCTTCACTAAGATCAGCAAGGGTTCAATTCTCATTTTGCTAATCTATGTGGATGACATCTTGATAGCTAGTAACAATGTGGAGGCAGTCAATACTTTCAAGGTTTTTCTAGATGCCAAGTTCAAACTCAAGGATCTTGGTACCTTGAAGTATTTCTTAGGCCTTGAAGTTGCACGGACTGACAAAGGCATTAGTCTGTGTCAAAGGAAGTTTATTCTGGAGTTACTATCTGATACGGGTCTGCTAGCAAGCAAACCTGCCAATGTGCCTATGGATCAATCAGCCAAATTTCGAAGTTCAATGGGAGAGGCTGCACCAGACCCATCTTTGTATAGAAGGATCATAGGCAAACTTCTTTACCTAACCTTAACCAGACCTGACATTTGTTACTCAGTGCACAAACTGAGTCAGTTTATGAGTTCCCCTCAGATTCCTCATTTACAAGCAGCATATAAAATCCTTAAGTACCTTAAGAAAGCACCAGGACAAGGTTTGTTTCTATCTGCAAGTTCTGATTTGAAACTCAAAGCCTATTGTGATGCTGATTGGGCTGCTTGTCCAGACACCAGGAAATCAGTTTCAGGCTTCTGTGTTTTTCTGGGCAGTTCTCTCATATCCTGGAAATGTAAGAAACAACAGGTTATATCCAGATCATCAGCAGAGTCTGAATATCGTGCAATGGCTACTGTCACAAGTGAACTTGTTTGGCTGGTGGCATTGCTTGGAACCTTTGGTTTAGATCACAATTATCCAGCTTCTTTGTATTGTGATAGCAAGGCTGCCCTCCATATTGCTGCAAATCCAGTGTTTCACGAACGTATGAAGCACATAGAGGTTGATTGTCACTATATCCGAAGTAAAATTCAAAATGGGATGATCAAGACTTTCCATGTACCTACCAAACACCAAATTGCTGATTCCTTCACCAAAGCCCTTGGATATAAGCAATTCTATTTTCTTCTATCCAAGATGAACCTGATCAACATCTATGGTTCATCTTGAGGGGGAGTATTGAGTTTGTTAGAGTTTGTTAGGAAGGAATATCAAGTCGTTTTCTGTATTGAACACTAAACTACAATCAGTTGTATTATGTTTTGTAAATATAGAACTAAACTACAAGTAGCTTAGTTTCAGAATTACTTAGACAGACAAAACGACTGCCGTTTGTATATTTAGATTAAATGTATTGTTAAGTTTCCTTTCCACGTGTATAGCTTAGATTGGTTAGGAAGTTAGTTATTTCTGTTTTTGATTCTTCTGAGCTTTCCCGCCTCTGTTCTTCCTATATAAAGAACAGAGCATTGTAATGTAAATAATTCAATTCATTCTCTACAAGTTTTACATTCATCCTTCTCTCTCTCTGAGCTTTTCATTCCTCCATTGATGCAATTGTGAAGCTTGTATAGAATTCAACACAAAAGTCACTTAAATACCCCCAAACTTTGGCAAAAGTGACCTTAAACAACTCTTCATAGAGGCAAAACTCACTTCTTTTTTCTTTCTTAATTTTTGAATAAAGAATAAATAGTTTATCTTCTCAGATGTTCCATATGTGTTACTATAAAAGGTCATGCAATATATGGCTTTGTATCCCAATTTCCAAATTATAAGAACATTTATGGGAGTAAAAGAAGCTATGGATGTAAATGGTATGGGGAGACTTGTGGTGATCATGATATTAATGCTAATCACACCTATGTTAATTTTAGTGCAAACGAGCGATCGTCTTCTCTCCATCCTCAACCTCCTTATTCTCTCCTCCCTCCCTCTGCATCTCCTATTAATTATGCTCATCTGTCTCCCCATCAAAGTGATGCTTTACAATCTAAAAAGCTCCCACAAGCATTCTCATGTCATAAGAGGTGTCACCCACAATCCACGACTGGTGTGCATTCGAAATGGAATTGTTCTACAGTATGTCATAAGATATCAAAACCAAAATGTACTCAAAAGTTTGTTTCCCACGATCCACGACTGGTGGGCATCGGAAATGGAAATGTCATCCAGTATGTGGACCTCCTACGCCTCCTGATCCTGAATAGCAATGCTCTTCGTAAACACCATATCGTGACAAAGGTAATTTCTTCTTCTCATGATGCATGCATACATACATACGTATGTACAGGGACAGAGCGAAGACTTGGAGATAGGGGGGCGACTTGCTGCTAGCTATATGCGATAGTGTCAGTCTTTGAGTATACTGCTTTACTACTAAGAATTTTTGTTTAAAATTTTTTTAAATGACCAAATTGTTTGTTTGGGGTAAAATAGATTGATTGGACTTAATTTTTTTAGTTTTATTACTGGTAATTTTTGTTGTTGGGCTAATTTTTTTGGGCTTGTATATTTTGTTTTAGATTTAATTTATTAATTTTTTATGCCTTTTAAAAGGTGAAAAATACTAAAACAACAAAATTTTTTACAAATTACTAATATGGTGAGTAGTTATTGACAACTAAAAAGTGATGTAAGTGTATGAACCAATAAAAATTTGCTACCTTAATAGTTTGTATAAACATTGTAAAAACGTTTGTGGCTATAACATGACTCTCAAAAGAATTGATGACATTATTAAGGGGGCAAAATGTAATTTTATTGAACAAAATTACTAAAATTAGTACCAATTAATATAGTATTATTTAAAAAAAAAAAAAAAAAATTAGGGGGGGCCGTTGCCCCCCTTAGTCCAATAACAGTTCCGTCCCTGCATTTATAGTTAAAACCAATGCCAATAATCTCGTAATTTAACTCGTGTCATTTAGCTTTAAATTCCCTTCCTGATTATAACCATTCAATTAAAAAAAAAAAAAAAAAGGTTATGAATTGTTTCATAGCCACGTGGTGTGCAATTGATTTTATTTTATTTTATTTTTTTTGCATGATGCTACGTAGCCACGTGGTATACAATGAGCAATTCTAAGGACTATATACTATCTCTCAACTTCCACTTTTATATGTTGTAAAAGAATATATTAATATATTCTTTACCCTAGTTACACTTTAGAACTAACCACTTGTATTTTATTTCATTTTTTAATATCTGCCATATTTTTATTTTAATACAAATAAAAATTATACTCTAATTTAATCTAAGAGAGCGTTTGAATTGCGCGTTTGCACGTCCACGTTTCCTCAAATCTGCGTTTCTTTTTTTTTTTTTTTTTTTTTTGGCCGCATAATTTGACTTTGGGAGACAAAAAATTTGTGCATGAACAGTGTGTACACTGTTCACGCACTGTTTATGCACTATTCATGTAATAAAAAATATTAAAAATGAGTCTTACGATACTATTTACACATTTAAAAATTATTTTGCTACAGTGTTTTCAGTTTTTAGTTTCAGCAACAATAAGTTCAATCCAAACGGACCCTAAATGTATGTCTGTAAAACTTTCTCTTGAATACTTGAACCCCGACCTTTGCCCTATCTCATTTATCCTACAAAAACTTTGTACTTAAAGAATAACTATCACATTAAAAGTGCATGGTTGTCATTTTTATTAAAATTTAGAACCACTTTATTATAATGAATAGACACAACTTCAAGTATTCAACCATTAGTCCATTAACTCAAAACGCCATCAAAGTTTGGCAAAAGTGACTTTAACTCTTAAAGAAAAACCCACCTTTTTCTCTTTTTTTTTTTCCTATTTTTTTGTTTTTGAATAAAAAATTAAAGGTTTTACTTTTTGAGCTTTTGCATATATACGTTATAAAAGGTTTAAACCCTCTAATATATACATATAACTTCGTATCCAACTTCCAAATGTCAAAAAGTTTTAGAAGAGTGAAGTCAGTCATGGAAGCAAATGGTATGAGGAGGTTTATGTTTATGATAATGGTATTGATTTTCATTATACCTACCTTAGTTGTAGTTCAAGCAAAACTCCATTCCCATCCTCCTTCCTTTATTTTTCCTTCTGGATCTCCCCTTGCTCTTCTCTCTTCCCCTCAGAGTGATGCTTTGAATGTTGAAAAGTTATCAAAGTCAAAACCGCTATGCTATGTGATGTGTGCTACAAAATGCGTGCAATTTCAAAGAAATGACATCCTCTTCGATAAGAACTGTTATCACCATTGTGTGGGTGATAAATGTAAACTTCGTGGATAGCTTTGATAGCTATTGAAAAACATCAATTTAGGATGAGGAAGTCTCTCTCTTTCTTTCTTTCTTTCTCACTTCGTGGACATAGATGAAGTCAAAAAAACTATGTATATCGGGGACTGTATTTAAGTACCTACATGATGCATATATTTTCAGTCAGGTACTTTATTTAGCTACTCTGAAATCTGAATAAGTTTTTTTTTTTTTAATATAGAAAAAGGCTGTAAATATATATTAAGAAACAAAAGCTAAATCTGCTTGATTTACAGCAAAAATGTGTGGTGAGACTTCTATGAATAAGCAGGTAGAAATAAATATGTAGAGCTAATTAAGTAGATAATTGATTATTTTCAGTCATCTACTTATAATTGATTATGTTTAGCTGCATCTATTTTTCAAAATAGGTAGAGCTAAACATAATCAATATTATCACTTTAATTGTAGTCATTGGGGTTGTGCTTTTTCTTAGTGTAGTTGATGCATGCAACTGGTATATGGTTAAGACCAAGGTCTGAAATATATAGAAGCATTTAACTTTTGTTCTGCTTTAATGAAATTCATCCGATTCTTCATCCAAAAAAAAAACACTTTGGATATTGTAAATTTTATTTTTTACTGTTTGTTTTGACAATAATTTTTTCTAAAAAATGAATTTTTTTTCAAAAAATTATTTTCTATAATTTTATTTCATTTTCTTATATTTGGTATTAACCTTAAATAAATTAAAAAATAATCTTCTAACTTCCCTTATTTAGATTACTATGTGACAATTTTTCCAAAAAAAAAAAAGTTACTATGAAATAAAGTTGTTTTCCAAATAAATTTAGTGAATAACAATCTCTAAAAATAAATTATGTTTTTTCTGTTGGCCAAATATAGTTATTATTTGGTACTCATATTTTCTAATGCTGCCAAACCTTGAAAAACATGAAAATTTATCTTTACACAAAGTTTTCTATCGAAACAAACGGAGCAGATGTTTAAGTAGTTCTACATCAAATAGTGATTAACATAACATCTTTATCTTTAGTGCATTCACTAAATTTATTCTGAGGACTTTTATTTATTTATTTATTTATTTTTAACGTGGCAGGAATATGATCAAAAGCGAATGCCGATCGATGCAGAAACCTACCGGCAATAACACCCACAAGAAGAATATTATTACTTATTTCTCATTAGTTCGTCCTCAGTTTTATTATTAAAAAAAAAAAAGTGTTACAAGTGTACTAGTGTATAGTAAAAGAAAGTCAATGAGATATATTAATGTTACGAGTTCCTTCAATTGAACAACAAGATTTGTGCGATTCGGGCACCGCAATCTATTGTGATTTTTGTCGGGTTTGATCAAGCACATGGAGGAGGCCATCAATTTCTGCAAGATTAGAACAATGTGTATGTGGCTTGATTTTTACTGTAAGAAAAATATTTAATAGACTATTAATTTCTCATGAGAAGTCAGATTACTCCTCGATAATAGATCATTTTGAAGGTTTTTTCTTCAGTTTTGTATTTTTTTTTTTTTTTTTGAGGGATTCATGTTATTAAACTGTCCTTTCAATCCCATTTAGAACATGTACATCATGTGTTTGACAAAATGTCTCACTCACTCTTGCATTTTTCTTTTCATTCCCTTTTTTCAAACTTGGGCTTCTTACTCTACAGGTTGAAGATTCTTCCATGTTCAAATAATGTAGTGAAATGAGACTTAAATTTATATTGCTAAAATAACTCTCTTTTTCCCCTTTTGGGTATTTGGATTAAATTGGTTTGGGTATCTATCTATTTTCAATAAGGCTGAGGACAACTACTATACAGTATGAGACTGAAATTCATATTGGTAAAATAATTTTTTTTCCCAGTTCTGCTAATTACCTACCATGAGTCATTGATTTCTCTGTTGACAAATGTTTTTCTCTTTTTGATATACATTAGATAGGCTCAGGCATTAGGACAGAGGTTAAAATATTCATGAAAGTTATGCCACTATGTTCATATTTATTAGTATGCTGCATTGTGATTCTTTTATTTATCTGTAAAATATTCATGCGATTTGAAATGTTGTTTATGAGGTTTTCATGTAATTCTTTTATTTATCTAGGAAATTAATCTAGAAATCCACACAACAAAAGCAAATTTAAGCCATATACTTGGCCTAAACTAAACATGACCAAGGCAAATTTAGGGATGCATATCCTTTGAGTTATCAAATATGCTTAGACCATACTCATGTGATTTGAAATGTTGTTTACGAGTTTTTCACTTGCATATACTTCTCCAACAATTAATCTGGAGAGAATCCACAAAACAAATTTAACCTATAAATTTGGCCTATACTAAACATGACTGTGGCATATTTAAGGATGTATATCCTTTGATTTATCAAATATGCCTAGACTATATGAGTTTCTAAGTTTCATTTATTTTTTGGCTGAGATTATGAGTTCCTTTTTGAAGTATTATTGTTAATTTTGAATTGAAATGATTGATAATGTTCTTCTTTTCTTAGCTTTTTTTTAACATCCTGATAAAGTGGTTGATGTGGTATGACTAGCCTCATATTACACTAAAACAAATGCAAGAATATTATTTCATTTATTAATCCAAAAGGACCAATACTAAATAAATTATGATCAAATTAGAATTGATTTTCCATAAATAAATTTTAAGTAAATTAGGTAATTTAATTTTTACAAGTAATCCAATTTCACAACTAGCCCGTGCATTGCACGGGTTAGCGACTAGTAATAACTATATTATTATTATTATAGGTATCTATTTCTCTAGTGGCATATTTTTAAGAATTGCTATGTGTCGTACACCGATTGAAAACATTGGGATTAGCAGTCAAGTTACACATGCATTAATCTCAAGTGTGATATCCTAGATTTTATGGACTAAATTATATGAAAGTATTGCACTTGCCTATATAAGCTAAGTCTCATATTTTTGCAAAGTATATTTAGATTATATAAGTTTTTTTTTTTTGAAAAGAAGGTTATATAAGTAATTATGGGGAGTTATAAGAATCTTACTCTTAGCTATGTATGTCCCAAGCTTAATATGAAACTAAAATTCATTAATTAGAAAATGCATGATTGAATAATTAGTTTGGATGGAGGGAGAGTAGAGTAGAGTCGGCCAAATGAATAACCTATAGAAGCATTACACCTGTACAAGCATCACACGTGCACAGCATGTGATCTACTAACTAAGCCTAACATATATTTATAGGACTAAACGATTGTAGTTTAGCTAATAGTAATACACTAAGCTACTGTAGCTTTGGAGCTAACAGTATCTTCTTCTTGACTTGTTTTTTCTATTTCTTCTTCTTGCTTATCTGATATCCAATTTGTGTTTCCTCTACTATATTATGTGTTGTGTTTGATTTATTTTCCATCTAAAATTTGATTTTTTTATCAAAAAAAGAAAAGAAAAAAAAAGTGACATATGATGGACTTTAATTAATGGAGAATAAAATAAAATAAAAAGTGAGGGTGAAATGAAGAAATGACCAATCTAATCCCAACAATCAAAGAAAACATTGAAATTCCGATATATCGGGTATTATATACAAAAACAAATAAGTTTACACGAACACTACAACGTAAAGTCTACATTGTAGACAAAAGGATTCTTTCAATAATATTTGCCACTCTGAGAGAGAGTGTACAAGCCTTTTGCCAATGTACACTTTACACTGTATCGTTCATATGAACTAATAATTTTCCAACAAAACAAATATGCAAGTCTACAATTCAAAAGGAACTCATTTCCATTACATACATTATCTTCTTCTTGATTATCTGTCTCACAGCTTCACCAAAAACTACCTTCTCTTCATCCTCTCCATCAAAATCATCACCTACCAACAAATCATCTCCCACCAACAAATCGCCATCACATACTACCTTTCCAATTACCCCACTGACAGGCTTGATCAACACAAGTGCCACTTCTTTCATGGCATACCCCAATGCTGGTAACTCCATTTCAGGCACATACCAGAGCTTCATGCACAACTTTGGTATTGGAGTCCTCTCCAACGAAGACTCTAATGTCCTTGGTGAGTTCATACTGTTTCTAAGCTCAACAATTTGTTCTTTCCCCATGCAAAGCTTCCCTCTCTTCCCTGCATCCGTAATAACTAAACTTTGAAGCGTAGGAAAGTTGGGTACAATTTGTTTCAACAAGTGATGCCTCACTGATGCAGATACTAAGCAAGATATTGTCCATACTATTTGTAACTTTAACTCATCCTCAGCTAGAAATGATTGGAGTTCTTCTTCTTCCTCTTCACGCTCATTTACATAGGTATAACTTGATGATGAAAAGTTTTCCCTACGAAAACATTTTGAGCTAAGGATTGTGCAGCTTTTGAGCTCTTCACCAAATTCAGCTTTCCACTTGAGCAATGAACTTCCACCGTTAAATTCAATCTCACTCCCTAAGGAAGGAAGCTCCAAATGCAAAGATTTTAACCCATTGAAGTTTTTCAAAATTTCATTAGGTGAATAGTACAAGAAATTGTCGGAGTTGGAGTTTACAGCATGTGTACAAGTCATGATATGGCGAAGGACTTGCATAGGTTTGATGATTAACTTCCTGGCCAGAATCTTGAAAACCTTTCTGGACAAGCCACGCCTCCTTTTCTTGTTCCGGAAATGAGGAGGGAGAGTAACGAATATGGTATCTATTTGACGTATGAGAGAAGCAAAGCGCTTGGAAACCAAGAGACATTGGATTAAGGTCTTAGCATCAAGCGAATTGCTCAATATGAAGAGGAGAAGTGCATCTGGAAGGCGATCAAAATGATCAACCTTCATTAGCATTCATTTGACTTCAGGTGAAGATAAGCATTTTTTTTGGTTGAATCTTATGAGTGCAAATAAATAGAGGAAAAAGTGGTTAGGATTGGGGAGAGTAGAATGGTTGTAAATGGTATCCATGGTTTATTGGCATATGAAAAACAGGGGCCAGTACGCTGTTTATTTGACCAGAGCCTATGAATTTGGACACAGTTTTAGTAAAGACCAATATTATAGAAAGGATGTTCCAGAAAGGCAACAACTTTATCCTATTTTCTTATTGAAAAGAAAAAAACAACAAAAAATAGAGAGAGAAAGAACCAAAAGAAGTAGTAGACAACTAGGCATTCAGAAAACTTTGACGCTGCAAATAGTTAAGCTACCTGGCATGCTCATCCTAGGATACCAAATTAAAAGGTGGGATATTGGTGGCATACTCATCTCATCTTAGGAGGCTGAGGACAGAAAATTAGTTGATATCGGGTTAAAATAGTATTACAACTCTTTTCACAACTATTACAACATGTATGCTGTGATGCACTAATAAAAACTGGTGTCCGAGGCAGACTTATTTAAGGGAAAATCTTGTTAGGCATTTGTTATTGCACACTTTATACACACTCTCTTTGAAATTGTATTTTCAGTCAAGATTATGGAGCCGTGAAATCATATTTTCACAAATTTAATTGAAACAATGTTTCGAAACACAATTTCTGTCCACGTGGCAGTGTGTGTATGGTGAGTGTGCAACAGGGAATGTGTGATAATCATTGCCCCTTATTTAAAAGTGATGATATTTTAATAGCAACTTAACACTTTAGCAAATTATTAAAAAATATATATTATTAAAAAAAAAATGGTGTCAATTGATCTTAAAATGATGTAATGCATTGCATCATGTCAGGGGGAGTTAGTTGAATGCATTAAATGTGAGAATGACAGCTTACTTTGGGGTTAGTCTCTCCCTAAAATCCCCCTCGTCAGGCCGAGGATGAGGTGGTCCTCGGTGTGGATTGAGAAAAGAGGCTTTCCCCAATTCAGCCTAACAACAAAAAATGGCCTACGCACCTCGGCCTGGGCCTTGGGCTCGTTTCATTATGGGCCGAGGCTATCAGGCTCATAGGCCCCACAACCATAAACAACTCAACTTTGTTGAATGTCGATGCTGATGCCTAGGGAAAGTAAACAAATCTATTTAAGGACAAATTGTAGCCGAGAGTTTTTCAAATTTAATTATTGGAAACAAAAGGAAGGTGCCTGTTCATCTTTTCCTATCCAAAGTTTCAAAGTCAAGTTCTTGAAGACAATGGGGGAAGTTTCTGTCATGTTTGGTGGTGGCCAATCGAGGTGGGGGAGCAGTGTTGGCTATGTCGGTATCAGAAAGCTATTTTACTGTAAAAAAAAGTAGAGACCTAGTTTGTTTGTTAGGAATTTCATTTCATGTGTGGTTCGATTAAAATTTCAAACACAGGGGTTGGGTCGGTCGAGGGCGGTAGATATAATGCGGGCCACAGTCCTAAGAAACCATGTTTAACGTGCATACTGCTAATGTGTTATCATGTAAAATGTTGAAGAAGGAATCTAGTAATGTCGAATAGAAACAAAACTTGCTTTCTTTCTTTTTTGAATTGACAAGGCTAGCTTTTGCTTCTCTGTAAGGTCAGTCTAGTGCTTCAATATGTGCACCGCGTTGATTTACCTAATTTTTTTGTGCCTCCCAATATGAACAGCTCCAACTTTTAGGATACATCGCAGTGTAAACAACATAGATGCTCTCTCTCTCTCTATGAAAGAGAAAGAGAAAGAGAAAGAGAAAGGGAGTTATGATTGCACAAAAGAAAATGGAAGAGGGAGTAATTTTATCACTTTACTTGGTTAATATAGAGACTCCTTTTAAAAATTATAAATGAAAAATTTAATCGCAAAGTTAAAAGATACCTGGTTATATATTGCCCATAGCCATAGGTGAACACATTTCTTTACGTTTTAATATCTAATCCAACCTCTCATTTTATGATCTTGGCAAAAAAAAAAAAAAAAACACTTTACCACAAAATTTTTATTTGTTTTGTATTTATCATAGAATTCAATGCAATTTGAATTACTTATAAATCAGAGTTACCTCTGTTTAACTTTTTCTTTACACATTTGATAGATTAAGTAACACTTTTCAGATAGTAATATTAGATTCAATTATTGGAAAAAATAGAAAGATATATACTTTTTTTTCCTAAAGAACCTAAAAACGTGATCCACAAATAACCTTATCTACATAGTGTGCGTTTGCTTAGCAACGTGTCTGCGTTGCTTCTGCGTTTGCGTTTTTTGGCTGGCCCCATGACACTATTTATGGACCAGTTAAAGCATAAAAATACGTGAACAGTAGCAAGTGAACAATGTTTTTCTATTTAAAAAATATTTTGTGACAGTGTTTTCAGTAATAAATTTTTAATTTTTAGTAAATAAGTGGTATCCAAACAGACCTTTATTAGGTTTTTTTTCTTTATCTATATATGTATTTCAATGAATGCTCTAAGACTTGGGGTGTAGACCTTAATATAATAAGTAACACTTATGTCACCAACCCTTTCTAAAAATCAGTGATGGAGCATTAAATTAAAGTTTCTTCACATAATGAGTATCACTTCAAATATTTGTCTATGATCATAGTAATAATATAAATGGTCATACAAATTAGTGCTTTTAGAGTATTTGTTAACAATTTAGTTAAAGAAAGTTTTTATAAAAAAGAAAAAAAAAAGCAATTAATGTTTTGACAAATTTTTTTTTAAAAATTTTTCATAAAAGTAATGTAAAAACTTTTCTAAAATGGATTGTTAGCATTTCTCTAACTAAATTACTAAATTTAATTAGAGAATTTTTTGTTTTTTTTGTTTTAAAGATCCAACTGGAAACTAACTTAGCATTTCTCTGAGGTCCAACCACCATTTTCAGCATTCAATGAATAACCATTAAAATAATAAAATAAAATGTCAGAGTTGGCCTTTTCGGCTTGTCCCAGTTGAAGGTGAGAGCTCCGTTGACTTCTCACAGTCTTCGTTGACTTGGTCGATGTAGGTTTCAGATTTATTTGATTCTTTGGAGTATATTGATTAGATTGGTTTTTAAAGTGGTTGTAATTATGTGTGTTTGTTCAATCAGGTAGTGTCACATACGATCATAGCATATCCCACATCAGCATTTCACAAATTAATGAATAGGTAGGGTCACATAAAATTAGGTATCATCAAAAATTTCAAAACTCATGCTAGCTCTGTCATTCTCTTGTCTGCCTCTCATCAGCTGTCGTTGTCCCTGAGGTGGCTCCGACACTATCAACCACACAATTTGGTGGCTTCAATTCATTCTTGGTAGCCTATCAATCTGTACCACACACGACCCAATTATCCACCATTTCAAACTAACCCACATGGACAACCCAAAAACCAAACCAAAGCAACCTCAACCACCTTCTCAACGACAGTGAGAGTGGAGAAAAGGAAAGAAAGACGAGACCATTGGGATCTTGATTGGTCTCTCCGTCATCCTCACCACAGCAGTAGCCATCGAATCTGTTGTGTCGATGAAGATGGCCCTAGTTTTTTGTTTGCACTTGCTTAGAGGTGGTCGGAACTGAATGTGTAGGTGGTGATAAAAGCCTAAGAGTTCAAATACAGCGCGGTGACCTCTAGTGAGTGGCAACCGTGAGCAAGGGTTGCTTCTTGGGTATTTAGGAGGAATTATTGTATGTTGCAACTTCCATTCATTTATTTGTAAATTGCTGAGATGACAAGCTTCTGTTGGAGGGTGTAAATTAAGGAATTTACGCTAAATCTAAACTCTTAAAAAAAAGAAAGATCTAATATGCCATTGTTTTAATGGAGGGTATAAGTAAGGGATTTTACACCTAATCCTTCTTTAATTTAATCTCACAAAGATTCAATGAATTCAATAAAACAAAAATGATAAATAAAAGAGAGGTTATTCCCCAAATTTAGAATTTTTCAATTTTGTTGTTGAAAAAATAAGAAGATATGAATCCCTTCCTAATTAATGTCAAAGTGTTATTAAATTTAGGGCAGTGTTTCTTACACATACTGATCAATTATTACATACAAAGTACACACAATTTTTAATAAATTTTTTTTTTTTTTGAAAACGTGACTTCAATTCACGATTTTGGTTCAAAGAAAAACTTGTGTGTAACAAGTATTGTACATTAACAATTACCCTTAAATTTATATCAAGCTATCTCAACTTGTTAATGTGTTATGTCAGCACTCAAGTTTGTCATGAATATAATATGCACGCGAGTTGAGTGACATAAGAACAAAATCAATAGTTTAAAAATTTTTAAAGAAACAAAATTCCAGCTTCTTTAATAAATTTGAGAATGAAAATTGAATTTGGTCCAAATTTTTTAGATGAAATGTATATTTTAACATTTTAGCCTTAGAAAAATAACAAAATTTTGCTACCAATTAAGTCTTAATTAATTTGTTAACAACAACAAAGATTGTAATTATGCCAATAATAGGAACATACTTAAGGCCAAATCTCAAACTGTAATAATTTAGGAACCAAAAAAATAATAATCTCAAACTGTAATAAGTTGAGGAAGACACTTTCTCTTTGTTCCCCCATCTCTATGGATAGTGACAGAACTATATATAAATAGACCCAATGGGACACACCGCCCCACCACCCTATACATAAAACACAAACACTCATTTTAATCATGCAAATCGCCAAATTAACCAATACTTACTCTATGACTATGACACCCTCCAAACTCAAAACAACACACCCTATATTTTGTATCACATGAATCATCAAATCAGTAAATAACAAATACCCATCTTTACTTTAAAAATTCCCATATATATATATAAAAGAAATCTCATGAGAGCATTAGCATCAATTACCGTAAAAAAAAAAAAGTGATTTTGACACATTAATTTTTTATTTATTTTAACACACCACTTTATAATACACTCTACATCACATGTTCTATTTCTTTTACCACTTTATTTAAATATTCTTCCTTTATTCTTTCTAATTAATTTTGTTATTCTTTCTTTATTAGAGAGATTCAGACAATATTTAAGGGGTGAGAGAATGAATTTGAGAGAGAGAGAGAGAGAGAGAGAGAGAAGTAAAGATATTTTACTAGAGTAGAGAGAAAGTTGATTAAAAAATACAAAATAAGTAGAAAATATGATTGTACTGTACCATAGATAGAACTGTATTATAGCAAATGCCAAAAATATTTGGCACTTAATTGACACATTTGATGAGGGTTGGTTTTTGGTGTTTGATGTGTCAAATGCCAAAAATTTAGTATTTGACACACGTAATACCAATGCTCTAACATTTCATTTAATACTTTGTTTGTTTCGGCAACAGTGTATTTTTAGAAAATGAGTCATCTTTCAAAAAGTATTTTTTCATAAAACTATCTCATTTTCCTATGTTTGGTAGCAACCTTATAAATGAGTTGAAAAAAAAACTCTTAACTTCTCTTATTTAACTTGTTTTGAGATAAAGTTGCTTTTCAAAAAAAAATTTGGTGAAAAACAATTTCTAAAAATAAACTATACTTTTTTTGTTGACCAAAGATAATTTTTCTTTGACTCATTTTTTCTAATATTACTAAACACTAAAAACATGAAAAACTATCTTCACATAATGTTTTCCATCAAAACAAACAGAGCAAAGCAAATTGCCTAATTGCTTTAGAAAGAAGAATCTCCACTCTCACCACATCAAAGAACATCTCCAAGTTTATAAATAAAATGTGAAGCCTTGAAAACTATCTGACTCGATTGCCCAATTACAAAGCAAATTCTTTTATATATATATATATATATATATATGTATATAAGAACCCTAATTACATTGAAGTATAAGAAAATCCAAAAATAAAAACCACTATTCTTATGACATTCTTGTTACCCACTGTCTTGTTCCCGTTAGAGCATTCACATTGGGAATGACATATGCTATATGTTAATTTAATTTAGCATAAAAGTCCAAAACCCCCACACCATCCGGACTTGTAAAACTTGAGTATTGCAAAAAAAAATTACAATTGTGCTATAGTGCGATTCTAAATATAGAATCGCACTGTAGCTCAATTGTAAAACAAAATATTAATATTTTATTCATTTTCACTATTTGCTTTATCAACTCTTCTCTCTCTCACTGGTCACTCTCATCTCTCATTTTTTTTTCCCAGCTATGATTCTCTCATTTAATCCCTCCCCCTCTCTTGTCCCTCTCTTCCCTCTGTCCTTTTTTTTTTTCCCCTTGAATCAAGCTTCTATGGGTCTTATAGTTTGGTGGAGCTCATGGTTTGATGTGGCAGATTGGGGTGGTGCTGTGGTTTGTGGATTGGGGTGGTGTCGTGCCCGCCATGACTAAGTAGATCCTCTTCCCTTTCTATCTCTCTCTCACCTCTTTTTCTCTTTCTCTCTTCCCTTGAATCAAGCTGCCGTGGGTCTCATCGGTTGGTGGAGCTCATGGGCTTGATGTGGCAGATTAGGGTGGTGGTTGTATTGTTGATGGTGCATCGTGGTGGTGGATTAGTGGGTAGTGATGGGAACGTTTTGGGTGTGTTGTAAAATTAGAGAGAGATTTTTTTTTTTTTTTTTTGGTGAAGATATATTATTTTAATTAGTTGTATAAGAAAATAAAAATTAGAATGTTGGATATATTGTAAAATGGTATTGTATAATTAATAAAGTTATTTTTTGAGATAGTAAAATAGGATATGATGACATTTCTAGAAGAGAATGCTCTTAATAGTTATTTTCAACTGCAGCCTACCTGAAGCTTTCCAATGATCCTGTCCCTCTGTCCCCTTGCATTGATGGTCACGACTCACGAAGCCCGTTAAAAGAAAAAGAGAGAGTAAAAAGCACCAAATGATCAATAAGACTAGTTTGGATTTCTCATGAAATTTTTTTATTCATTCTATCCCATAGTCTGGGCTAGCTGATACCCCACCCATGGTGAAACATGATTTCCGTGAAGAATTAAAATCTATAAATAATGTTACATGAAATGGTTCATGACCGAACGGTCAAAACCTCTTTATCTAGAAAGTGATTAAAAATTAAAATCGACATAGTGGGTTAAACTATACGTTAATTATTGCTTTCATCATTAATCTACACTATTGCTTTCTTTATATGCAGTTCTTCATTTCCTGTGTTCTCTCAAATGTTTACTTAAACAATTAACTAGTCTGTCCATAAAGTCAAATCCAAGTCACAACCCAAATCATCCCAATCAAACCCTCTTTGCCTAGCTGGTGGTGTTAGAATCAAGCCCTCTGCCATGCTTTCCAATAGACCTGGCATATTGAACAATGCCTCCTCGTCCAAGAAAAATGTCCCAGGTTGCTCTGGATTATCCTTACTTTCACATAAAATTTCCAATGTTATTTTAGGCTCTATAACCTCCTTTTTGCTTTCCATGAATTGCATGTCCACTAAACAAGGTTCCAAAACCTTTTCTTCCTTCTTATTATCACTTGGCCTAAAAGCCTCGGCAGCTTTTTGAGCTGCCATTTGTATATCCTTAGCAGAAGATGAGTTGGGTCGTGGAACAAGCCAAGCGGAGTCAGGAAAATTGAGCTCAGCCAAAGTACCCCGAAGTGCCAAGGCAGCTACATCGTGTGCCCTAGCAGCCATGTCTGGGGTAGGGAAAGTACCTAGCCAAATCCTTGACTTCTTGTTTGGTTCACGAACTTCACTAACCCATTTTGTACCGTTTCTTTGCCTAACGCCCCTATAGATCGGGTGACGGGTCTCTTTGAATTTCTTTCTTCCGGATTTTCGCTTGTGGGATTTAAGTGAGGCTTGTGATGAAGATGAAGAAGAAGAAGAAGAAGAACAGTAAGAAGGGTTGCATGGACTGTATGGAGAAAGTTGGGACGAAGAAGAAGATGATGAGGAAGACAAAGACTCAGATTCGAAGTCCATTTTGTGTAACAGAGAGAGAGAGAGAGAGAGAGAGAGAGAGAGTTAGAGTACTGTGATTCTATAAATTAATTGAGAAAAGAGTCACTTTGAAAAGAGAGTGGGGTTTATGACTGGAAAAAACACTGAGCTCTATAATTATATACTATTGGGAAGATGGGAATTTGGAGAACACGTGAAACGCGTAAGGCACAAAGCACTTTTTCCACGTGGAAAAATGAATGAGGTTTTGAAAATGCAGGTGTGAATGTAGTGGCAGAGCTTGGGGGGCCGCGGGGGCTATGGCCCCGAGTTATATGAATAATCTAGAATGTTACTTATCTGGCCCTCCGTAAGATATTGAGGTTAAAAAATTATAGGAGTAATACTAGATTAATTAATTCCTCCCAAAATTCATTTTGGCGGTCTCTTTAAAATTTTAATATGTAAAGAAACATTAAAAATAGCATTTAACCCATTATTTAGCCTATAATCTCTCAAAATTCAATTAGAGAAACAACTTTACCAAATTCCATGTCACCAAAAAAATGAACCCAAATCTGTTTAGATCTCATGTTCAATGTAAATCAAGAGCTAGTTGTATAAGAGATTTGGGATTTAATCCCTGCTTACACAAAAAACTAATTGATGTTTTAGTCTGATAATAAAGAGCAATTATCAGAAGCGGACGTCATAGGTTGAAACTCTCTCTCTCTCTCTCTAAAAAAAATGTAAATCAAGACCTTTTCATCCAAATAAAAAAGGAAAAAAAAAATTAAAATCATTCTCAATATTTCACTCAAAAAAATACCCTCCTAATACCCCTGAAACTAAAAGCAGGCTAAAACTATGCAAAATTGATATAGTCTCGTTGTGTGGCTCGATTCTTTGTCATTGTGTTGCTCAAACTAGCCTCAATTTTGTGCAAATCCACCCCTGGCCCTTGTCGTCTGTTAAGCTCCTCTATATGACTCTCTCTCTCTCTCTCTCTCTCTCTCTCTCTCTTTGCTAATATGCAGTGAGTATTGAGAATGCATTTGATTATAGTTGGTTGGTGATAATATCTATGTTCCTGTTCTTAGCTAGTGGCTTACAGTTGGTTTGCTCTACTGTCTTAGAAAATTGATAAAATATAATTTTGGTGAGACCATTCAGAGGACATTGCAAAACCCAACTTCTACTATTTTTTATTATTTATAATCAACTTCTATTGTACAGTTAACTTCTACTATTTTATTTTATATTAAGTTTATAGATTGTTTAGGTTTTTATTTTATTTTTTTTAAACAATACATGTTATACAATTTATTCACTTTATTGTTTACATTTTCTTTTAAAAAATATAACTGGATTATAAATTATAAATTTAAGTTTTTAAAGTGTGGGTAATTTATGAGGAAATCATTCACAATTGTTATATATTTTAAGAGAAAATTTGTTTAAGATTAAGATGTTACTACTTGTAGGGACTGAGTTTGAGCACTATTTCTACTAGATGAGTGGACTCAGGACCAACTAGCCCAATACAATGAATTTGTAGAGAATGGGTTCGAGAACTAGGCCTTAATAAGGATTACAACAATTAAACATGGTTTTGGATGGGTTAGATAACAAGGAAATAGATTCAAAGCATAAAATTTCATCCTCGGCAATCTCCTAAGGAGTTTGTAGTTCTTATTATTTTCTCAATGCCTGGTTACAAAGGTTTTCAAGATGAGACGAATTGCTATAGTGTTTTATGCTTCTCCTTTTTTTCTTTCTCCCCCTCCCTCCCGCTCTGGGGGATTTCTTCCATTATATACTCCCTTTTAGTTGATCTTGGCCCTTCATCTGTTGATCATGCAGGTTACTATTTGAGTGCTTGTTCCATCAGCCACATTCCTCAGCTTTCTGTGAGCTGCAGCAACCTAGACAACTCTGTTCGGGGCCATTTCCTCATTAATGCGATCAGAATGTTAGTTGTGGGTATTTAATGTGGAGGTGACAGTCTCTCCTTGAATTGCTCCTCCACCATGCTTCCATGGCTGACTCCTTGTACTTGTCTTTTTCTTGGGATGCTTAGGGAGGCTGCCTTTGGTGGCGCGCTGTTCTTTCCCTTTATGATCTCAGCTGGCCGAGGATAGGATCGTCCTCGGGGATGTTTCTTGGCAACTTGGGTTTTCTATGTCCATCCTTGGACATTTCTTCCTCCTCGGCCTGAGCCTTGGGCTTAATATAAAGTGAGTTAGGGTTGCCAGATTCTTAGGCCCCATACTACTCAATATAGAAGTCAGGATTAAACAATGAATTTTTAGCTATAGTTTTACTATGTAAATAAAAAAAGAGTTTTAAAAAAATTGAGTTCAAAAAAAAAAAATTAGCATCATGAAAGAAAAGGAGAAGAGACTACAATGATTTCTCACAAAAGGATGAGTAGCTCTCTCTTTAAGAAGAGGGTGTGTTGTAGAAACTTCTCTATAGTTTTCTTCTGAATAGTCTCTTTACAATTTTGTGGGTAATGAGGGTATATACAATAGGTAAAAAAGGAAAG
>NW_027069530.1:695178-757778 GCF_002906115.3 Quercus suber | reverse complement strand
CTCTCTCTCTCTCTCTCTCTCTCTCTCTCTCTGCTAATATGCAGTGAGTATTGAGAATGCATTTGATTATAGTTGGTTGGTGATAATATCTATGTTCCTGTTCTTAGCTAGTGGCTTACAGTTGGTTTGCTCTACTGTCTTAGAAAATTGATAAAATATAATTTTGGTGAGACCATTCAGAGGACATTGCAAAACCCAACTTCTACTATTTTTTATTATTTATAATCAACTTCTATTGTACAGTTAACTTCTACTATTTTATTTTATATTAAGTTTATAGATTGTTTAGGTTTTTATTTTATTTTTTTTAAACAATACATGTTATACAATTTATTCACTTTATTGTTTACATTTTCTTTTAAAAAATATAACTGGATTATAAATTATAAATTTAAGTTTTTAAAGTGTGGGTAATTTATGAGGAAATCATTCACAATTGTTATATATTTTAAGAGAAAATTTGTTTAAGATTAAGATGTTACTACTTGTAGGGACTGAGTTTGAGCACTATTTCTACTAGATGAGTGGACTCAGGACCAACTAGCCCAATACAATGAATTTGTAGAGAATGGGTTCGAGAACTAGGCCTTAATAAGGATTACAACAATTAAACATGGTTTTGGATGGGTTAGATAACAAGGAAATAGATTCAAAGCATAAAATTTCATCCTCGGCAATCTCCTAAGGAGTTTGTAGTTCTTATTATTTTCTCAATGCCTGGTTACAAAGGTTTTCAAGATGAGACGAATTGCTATAGTGTTTTATGCTTCTCCTTTTTTTCTTTCTCCCCCTCCCTCCCGCTCTGGGGGATTTCTTCCATTATATACTCCCTTTTAGTTGATCTTGGCCCTTCATCTGTTGATCATGCAGGTTACTATTTGAGTGCTTGTTCCATCAGCCACATTCCTCAGCTTTCTGTGAGCTGCAGCAACCTAGACAACTCTGTTCGGGGCCATTTCCTCATTAATGCGATCAGAATGTTAGTTGTGGGTATTTAATGTGGAGGTGACAGTCTCTCCTTGAATTGCTCCTCCACCATGCTTCCATGGCTGACTCCTTGTACTTGTCTTTTTCTTGGGATGCTTAGGGAGGCTGCCTTTGGTGGCGCGCTGTTCTTTCCCTTTATGATCTCAGCTGGCCGAGGATAGGATCGTCCTCGGGGATGTTTCTTGGCAACTTGGGTTTTCTATGTCCATCCTTGGACATTTCTTCCTCCTCGGCCTGAGCCTTGGGCTTAATATAAAGTGAGTTAGGGTTGCCAGATTCTTAGGCCCCATACTACTCAATATAGAAGTCAGGATTAAACAATGAATTTTTAGCTATAGTTTTACTATGTAAATAAAAAAAGAGTTTTAAAAAAATTGAGTTCAAAAAAAAAAATTAGCATCATGAAAGAACTTAGAGCACAATGATGTCGAGTTATAGTTTTTTTTTTTTTTTTTTTAATTTTTTTAATTTTTTTAATTTTTTTAATTTTTTATAATTAAGAACCTTATTATATTTTGCTTGCCTCCCCTGAAAAAATTCTTGGCTCCGCCATTGTGTGAATGTAAAACACAAAGATAAGACGTATAGAAGCTAAGAGCACAGAAATGGTCCTCTCTCTAAGATTCCACAAATTAATAGAATGGAAGTTGATAGTGACACGACTTAAATCCAATAGTTTAAATTGAATAATATATATATATTATATATAATTTTTTTTTCTATGTGTTCATTTAAGAAGAATTTATTTAGTATTTTACTAAAATTTTTTTGTTGAAAGTGATAAAAGCTGTTAAATAAAATGAATTTTCTAATTTTTTATTTTTTTTCTTTTGTTGGAAAGACTGTTGCAAAAAAAAAGTTGGGTGAGGCTTGCAGATAGTTCCAAAATAGGTTGGAAAATAAGCTACCAAAACAAAAGCAAAAGCAAAAGCAAAAAGATAATAATAATAAAATAAATAAAAGCTCCTTTATCGTGGGATTCACAAACCGTATGAAAAAGGAGAATGCTAGAGATATAAATTTTTTTTACAAAAAATGTTACAAACTGCTAATATAGTGAGTGATTATTGGTAAATGAAAAAGATAATGTTAGTGGTCAGCATAAAAGTTACACTTAAAATCCTCAAGACAGAGAGTTTTGTGGGTTACTTATGACTTGCCTTGAGTCGTGAAGTGACTCGCGAAATATGGCCTGACACTTGTGGGTTGCACCACTTGCAAGTTGAGTCGCGAGATCAACTTCTTGAACAATCTTCACCAGTTTAATACTAAACCCAATACAATAAAATCCCACAAAATACAAAGAAATAAATTAATGCAATTACAACACTTTTTGTCATGAAATAAAGCCAACACAAATATTTTGTGAAAAACCATAACTTAACATATGTGTATCTCTTAAAAATAATCACAATTAGGTACATATTAATTTTTTTTTAATCTAAGATGGATTTTGTAAATATTTGTTTTTGACTTTTTCTCAACCCTTGAAAAAATCTTATAAGCATATTATTTGATAGAGAATACAAATTATTCATTCTTGATTGTTATTATTATTTTTTAAATGGCTCGTTATTTTGTTGACGACCAATTTATATACTTCTTCTTTACTTTTTAACATAATAAATTTTTTTTTGATGCAATAAATTTTTTTGATAATAATTTTTTGTTTTTGTTTTGTAATATTAAAGCCTACTTTATAAGTTTAAATACTTCAAACATAATTCTAGACTAATATTTCTTAGGAACCAAAGGGTTTTGAGTTGAATAATGTTAATTAACTTTCAAATTGGCCATCTCAGTGATTTCACCTCCATTAAAAGATATTTTATCTTTCTGGGTTTTCTTCTTTTAGATGAGGAAAAAAAAAAAAAAAAATACATACGGACAATTTTAACTAATTTGTTGAGAATTCATAACCAACTTCAAAATTGTTGTTGTTGTTATTTTAGATATAAGACCATGTTTGGTATAATTAATGAATAAATATTGTAATAAAATGATTATCATGTTTGTATTAACTATTCAAGTATTTGATTGCATCTTTATTAGAATGAATAGTTATTCTTTAGTAATAATTATTTTTTAAATTAAGGAATAACTATTCTTTTCTGAAATTACTGTAGTAGCTTCCTTACTGCAATAACAACTTTTAAAATTAATATAATTCAAAAAAATATAAACTTTCCACATATATATATATATATATCATATTTTACAAAATTTTCATATGTAAGAACCAAACTTATGAATAAAAACAGTTATTCCATTACATCATTTATCCCCTCTTTTTCAAAAAAGAAAATAAAAAATCCTTTATTCTAAGACTTAGAATGATTATTATTCTTAACTTAATCTCCATTCAGTAGATTAAACGTGTTTGACCTATCTCATTGGGAAGACAAACTCCTACCTACCATTTTTTTTTTGCCAATTCTACAGGAGAGTTTGAACTTTCCTTCTTCTTAAGGAAATTATGGACCTTGGGATCCAAATGATCAGTCATGTATATATCTCCTGAACATGCATTTTCATCACCAGTTGATTACTGCAAGAAGACAACATCTTAATTGTCAACCAACATGAGTTTGTCATTAATTATTATCATCAAGCGAAGACTCTTTAATCATTATTACTAGCTAGGAACAATGTATTGGTTGCCTATCAACATTGCTAATGGGAATGCATTATCAACCTTAAGACCGATTCAATAAGTGACAAATTTGTGACCAAATAACTTAGTATCTGCTCCCTATGAAAAGAAAAACTTTGTGTGTGTGTGTGTATATATACACACACATATATATATATATATATATATGGTCCACATTATTTAAATCACCATTTGATAGACAGTACAATCTATCAAAAAATATCTCAGACGGTTCAAAGAGTGAAAAAAGTAATTTTAGGGAAAGTAATTCGATTAAATGTATTGCTTGGAGCATTGTTGTCACATTTATTTAAAATTATTTTTTATACTTGTATAATGAAGGTTACATAAAGTTTTGATCTAAAGGCTTGAGTGAAAAAAAAAAGAAAAAAAATGAAAAGGTCTAACTCTCAGTGTACATGATAATTTTGAAAATTTTGATTTCTGAACTTGAACTCTAAATTAGAGTCCTATTAAAATCATTAAAAAGCTTGAATTTAACTTGCAAACATTTACAAATTTGATATTTTTGTGATGATTTGTGTCGAAACAAACACAAACACCAGTCGCTTATACATTTATGCATGGTACAGTATTCCTGCACTCAAAAAAGATTAACAACTCGTGCTAATTGCTTCGCTTGTTTTTTTTAACTATTTTTAATTTTGCTTGGCAGTGATTTTAAAGCTAGACAAGGAATCGGTAAAAGACAAAACTTGGGTTGTTAAACCTTTGTAGTGACCTCATATCATTTAATAGAATAATAGTGAAATAAAGATTCAGTTATATATTTGATCCTTCAACTTTTAACCATTGTTTCGAACTTTCAATATCCTTATATTTTTTTAGTATTTTATTTAGTCTTTATACTTTTAAAAATGTTTGAAAAATATTTTTACATTGATTGATTGATAGAAAATGCTTCTGCGGTAAATGAAATTCATGTATATCAGTACAAGGCCCTTAGCACATGTCAAGAAATTCAAATTAAGGGGAATAATTATTGTTAAAAAAAAGAAGAGGCTAACACAACCAAGAAAAAAAAAAAAAAAAAAAAAAAACCAAGACAAACAAAAAAAAAAAAAAAAAAAAAACTTATATGTGCTTATTGTTACACATAGGAGTGAAAGTCACACATAGAAAGGAAAAAAAAAAAAAAAGAGTTGAAAAACTTAATAATAAAAAACTAGGACTAAACTCATAGGTTTAAATTTTTAGTTAAGTAGTATTTCTATATGTTATATTAAAACCTTAATTAGAGTCTTCCCAAGGAGGCAATGGTAAATGAGCTCGTAAGGATGGCATGTGATTACATAACTAGACCCAATCTCATATGAGGTCAGGCCATATTGTCAAGCTTGTAATCTTACAATAATGAAAATCATAGCTTGGGGTCAAACTAGCTGAAGTTGAATTGCAAAACGTAGTAGTGCTGGGTGTCTTCGTCATTGTTGCATATAGGGAGGTTGTTGTGCTCGACATTATCGATGAGCTTGAGCATGTCAACATTATCAACGAGGGTTTGGCAGTGATGGTTGTAGTTGTACTCGAACAATGTGTATTCACAGGGACGGAGCCAGAACTTTGAGTTAGGGAGGTAGTTTTATTGTTAGTTTTTTGTATAAGAACAAAATTATTTTTTTTAGAATTTTTTAAAGGGTAGGTTGTTTATTTGGATAAAATTGTAAACGGTTTTAGATCTCTTAAACCAACCAGATTAACCTAGTTAATTAGCCAAATTGTTACTTAGTCAAATTATGCAATTCTAGGTTATCATAAACATACAATCATATCAAAAGTATAAAACAGCGGAATAGAAATAACACAAGATATGATCACCCAGGAAAACCAAACCGGTAAAAAACCTGGGGAGGATTTGACCTAGCTATTCTCAAGGTAAACCTGAATCCACTATGAAAGAATTGAAGTTCATACAAAAGAACTTATAAGCTCCCCGCTTGACTTCTTAATGCTACCTACCAGTAGAATTTATTGACAGACCATGTGCAAGCTCCGAATCCACGAACTCCTTCTTTCTTGGATCTCCACCAAGTACAAGCATCCACGCTTGTTATTCTTTAAGCTCCAATGGTAGCAACCGAGTTGATCATCAAGGTTTTGAAGTAATCTCTACCTAGAAAATCCTAAACTTTGTGTAAGGAAAACTCATCTAGATCTCCCAAGAGATTTACACAAACAGAAAGTATGAGCAACAATCAATAGGAGCAACTCTAAAAACGTGGCTAGGGTTTTTCTTTGTATACTTAGGGTAAAAACATAAACCCAAACGTTTAATGAGTTAGAGCTGAGCTGGAATATTCTGCAAAAAAACATTCTGCCCGAGATTCGATCGATCGAGCCAGGCCAAAATGCATCAATGCATCTGCAGCCTCTCGATTCCAACTTTATATGAAAGACCTAACTTTGAGCAAGCCTAAACAAGACTTAAACATATTGTTTTGATCATGGTTTGCCAACATTACACATTAAAGTTCTAAATACATAAATTCCTAAATCTTTAGAACCTAACAAATTGGTTCTTAATTTTTTTTAGTTTTACTATTAGTAATTTTTGTTGTTGGGCTAATTTTTTTATTATTTTTTTGCTTGTATATTTTGTTTTAGATTTTATACCTATAAATTTTTTTTGGGTCACTAAAATGAGGAAAATGCTAGAGTTACAAACTTTTTTTTTTTATAAATTATTGATGTGATAAGTGATTGTTGGTAAGTAAAAAGAAATGATATAAGTGGTGGGCCCATATGCGAACCAATAAGAATTTCTTACCAAAATAATTTGTAAAAATGTTGTAAAAAAATTTGTTAGTATAGTATTACTCTTAAAAGAATCAATGATATTGTTTAAGGGGAGCAAAATGTAATTTTATATTGCTAAAATTAGTAAACATATATATATATACATATAATATATATTTTTTGAATTTAGGGGTGGCCATTGCCTCCCTAGTCCAATAGTGGCCCTGTCCCTTTGTATCCTTCACCACACATGGGAACTCATCCAATAATGTCTCGAATCAAAGTCAAACTCCCATTCCATATTCTTCGCCCACACCTCTGGGTTTTGGATTGTCTTATTCTTTGGACTTTGGTAATACTAGCATTCAGATGATTAGTCTATCAATTTAGATTGGAATTATATTAGGGAGACAAAAATTTTCACAACATTTTTTATAACTTGTTAATATGATAAGTTGTGATTGATGCAATATTGCTCACATGGATCCACCATTTTTATTGTGTAGCAATCAAAACTAATCACATGAGTAGTTGTAAAAAAAAAATTATGGAAAATTTGTGTCACTAAATATATTAAAAATGAAATATATCTTATACTTGATTTTTAAAAAAAAAAAATTTATAGAATATCTTATACTCGAGTTGATAAAATTTTGTCAATGACATTTATCATCTATAATATAATTGTAAAATGAAGTATGTCTTATTCTTGAGTTTTGGTTTTTGTATAAAAACCCCAATTTCATTAACCAACAAGAAGAGGAACATCTTTCCTCAATTGCTCAGAAACAGCAAGATGAAGAGGGTTTTTATTTATTTTTTAATTTTTTAATTTTTAAAATTTATTATTTATTTATTTTTTATGAGACCAAAAAAAACTTTAAAAAGCAAAAGGTTTAACAAATGCATATGCTTAGGGAAAAAGTATCACTTCCATCAAACGAATAAGACTAATGTCTCACTAACATGTGGGTCACGACCCATATTTCAATTAAATATTGATCTCATATGTCCAACGCATAAAAGATTTTTCATGCTTGGGACATATGATATTCAATGTATATCAAAATATCAATCTAGAAGACGAAATTTTGTGGTGAGTACGCTTATGTGACCCGGCTGCACGTAGTGATGTAGTTGTAGGCGAACGTATGCACTTATGCAAGCATAATCCAAGAGGCAACACTAATTAAGGGCAGGTGGGAAGCGTGGGAACTTGGTGCCCACGCCGTGGCTTGGACGTGTTGTACGTACGTTCACTATCCATGACTTGCTTTGCCGTTTTCTTTGGGTTTCAGTCAAAACTCAAAAAAGATATACATATCACTGCCAGACAAGTTCTCGGTTTCCTTTTTTCTTACCAAGTACCAACGTTTCCAGCGGAAGAAAAGTATCATATACTTTGAATATAGTCAATGAGAATCAAATTAATATATTTCACATTTGAAATTCTCACTTATACAACCAACTTTATCCATATGTTTCCTATTCATACAGTACATGATTTCAACTTATAACATTTATTTTATGATAATTGTTCTTATTATCAAGTTAAGACATAATTGATTTTTTGTTCAAGTACAAGAGGCTTTATTAATTAATAGATTTCTATTCATTCCTGCTATTTTTACACAACGCCAATAGTCTAAATGAGAAACCAATGCACTAGGTTGGAAATAGAAGACTCACTTTCAGACAAATCAGGAAGACAAGGTCATTCTACATATTCATGTGCTGATCGTTTGTATAAATTTCAACGTGGGACAACATTTAGTGTGAGTCGTCATACCAATCAAAACCCACATGTTTTTATGGAAAATGTTAGGGACAAAAAAATCTCACAACTATTGCCACAACTTGTCACATAGCAAGTTGTGAATGGTGGAGGTTAAATGGTGGGTCCAAACCTCCACCACTCATAACTCGCCACATGACAAATTGTGGCAAAGATTGTGAAAATTTTTATATCTCTAGCATTGCTCTGTTTTTATGGTCTGAGTGTGTGGGACCAGTTTAGCCCAAGCCACGATAGAGTGACCTATTAGCTAGGGTCTAGGGCACAATAATAAGCTATATATAATTGAGAATTAATTTTAGAATGGAATGGTTTGGACAAAGAATAAGTTTGGTGTCATAACTTGTTCCATGACTCGTCCATGTGGTGAGTTGTTATTGGTGGAGGTGTGATTGTGGGTCCATGTGGGGACAACCCTCCACCAACCGCAACTTGCCACATGGGCGAGTTGTGGCACTAGAACTAATCTTGGACAAAACATGAATGGAGTGGCACTTCAAAACATTTAGGGTTTTCTTTAAAAAATAAAGTGTAATACAAAACTATTTCATTTTAGTCCACTACTAAAATTTACTAATATTAAGTTTCAATGTAATATATTAACTAGCACTAGATCAAGTTTCAAAAGGCAATACAAGTAATAATAAAAAAATTCAATATAATTGTTTTTTTTAAAGAAAAAAATTGTTAAAGAGGCGACCAACGTAACTTTTCTACTTGGATGTAATCATAGAAGTTTATAATCACTTCTGAGCTAAAATCTCATTTTAATTAAGTATAAACATGTTGTTAATAAGAGAGAAGTGATTCAAATCCAAAACATTCCATGTAATAAAGTCATGTTGAATTAATGCCCTAGGCCTCAAATACTACCGGTATGATACTACATTACTACTAGTATCATACTAAGGCCACCATTCACATCGGTTTTATGGTTGATTGTTGCCTTGTTGGTGCCATTCGGATAAATATTCTCTAATCATTACATGAAAAAGTGCACTTTTGGTTAAATATTTTCTTATTGAGTTGGGTGGAGGTTTGTTATATCGGGTCCATTTGAATACAATTTATTATTGCTGAAAGTTGCTGAAAACTGATTGTTGCTAAAAACACTATAGCAAAATAATTTTTAAATGGATGAATAGTATCGTGGGTCCCATTTTAATATTTTTTAATGTATGAACAGTATATGAACAGTGCGTGAACAGTGCACGTACTGTTTATGCACAGTAATTTTTGTCTCTAAAAAGTTAAGAAAGCCAGCCAAAAAAAAAAAAAAAGGGAGAAACCGCAACACAGAAAACGCAACGCAACTTAAAGCACTATCCAAACCCTCACATCATGTCATGGGTTAGAGTCACAAACAATTCCATTGTATTTATCACGGGGAAGTACGTGGCCATAAATTATAAATATATATATATATATATATATATATTCCTTTGAGCGAGCGCAAAAAGTGACTAATCATGCAAAAGTTCACCTTTATCCGTTATTCGGTAGAAAAATGTGAAACAATACAATAGCCAAAAGTTATGTTGGTTCTTACATTTTTTAAATTACAGTCAATTTATTTTATGTTATTTTCATCTTCTAATCGATTTAGTTTATGTTATTTTCATTTTAGAGTTAATTTGGTCTTTACTGTCAATTCATTAATAGAAAATGCCTATATAACTAATAATGTGCATGTTTGACATACTTGAAGCCTTGGTGGCTTATAAAATAATGTTAAAAAGTTTTAATTAACATAAAAAAAAATGCCACCTTAGCATTTAATAAATAGAAAAAAAAAAAAAGTGAATGGTTTTAGACCCCTTAAAACAACCAGATTAACCTAGTTAGTTAGTCAAGTGATTAATTTAGTCAATTTCAGCAATTCTAGGTTATCACAAACACACAATCATATCAAAAGTATAAAGCAGCGGAAGTATAAAAGACACAATGATATGATGACCCAGGAAACCACTCGGTAAAAACCTGGGGAGGATTTGACCTAGCTATCCTCAAGATAAACCTGAATCCACTATGCGAAAGAATCGAAGTTCATACAAAAGGACTTACAAGCTCCCCGCTTGACTTCCTAATGCTACCCACCAGTAGAACTTACTGACACGACCACGTGCAAGCTCCGAATCCACGGACTCCTTCTTTCTTGGATTCTTTAATCAGCTACAAGCACCCACACTTAATAATCTTTAAGTTTCAATGGTAGCAACCGAGTTGATCATCAAGATGTTGAAGTAATCTCTACCTTGAAAACTCTAAGTTTTGTGTAAAGGAAAGCTCCTCTAGATCTCACAAGAGATTTACACAAAACAGCAAAGTATGAGCAACAACTCAACTGGAGCAACTCTAAAGACGTGGCTAGGGTTTTTCTTTATATACCTAGGGTAAAAACAAAAAACCCAAAACATTTAATGAGCTAGGGCTGAGCTGGAATATTCTGCAGAAAAACATTCTGCCCGATATTCGATCGATCAAGTCTTTCCTTCGATCGATCGAGCTAGGCCGAAATGCACCAATGCATCTGCAACTACTCGATCCCAACTTTGAGCAAGCCTAAATAAGACTAAACAACCTATTTTGATCATGGCTTGCCAACAATACAAATTAGAGTTCTAAATACATAAAATCTTAAATCTTTAGAACCTAACAAACTCCCCCTTTGGCAATCTGTGACAAAACACAAATACTAAGCTCAAAGTTTACAATTTAAAAAGCCCTTTACAAAATAATGCTCATAAACCAAAATTCAATCCTAACTACTATCCATCAGTTGGGGGGGGGGGGGGAGGGGGAGAGGAGTAGGTGAAGGGACAGACCTACGAGCCCTAGTTTTCCTAGGCATGATGCTAAGGAAGGACAGAGACACAAGAGAAAACCAAAAGAGAAACAAATAAAAACCAGGCAGACTGCAAATTAGCACCAAAAATAAAAAAACTATATGATGCATGAACAGTTAAAATGCCATGATGCATGTACTAATGCATTAAACAAAGTTCAACTTTAAGTTCAATTTCACAAAATTGGCTCGAGCATAGAGTCTCTAACCAAAAACCCCAAAAATTTGAAAACCACTTGTAAAATTTTGAAGCACATTGATGAAGTAAGCATTACAAAATACAATCCATAGATGATAATGCCTAATTACATCNACAATCATATCAAAAGTATAAAGCAACGGAAGTATAAAAGACACAATGATATGATGACCCAGGAAACCACTCGGTAAAAACCTGGGGAGGATTTGACCTAGCTATCCTCAAGATAAACCTGAATCCACTATGCGAAAGAATCGAAGTTCATACAAAAGGACTTACAAGCTCCCCGCTTGACTTCCTAATGCTACCCACCAGTAGAACTTCATGACACGACCACGTGCAAGCTCCGAATCCACGGACTCCTTCTTTCTTGGATTCTTTAATCAGCTACAAGCACCCACGCTTAATAATCTTTAAGTTTCAATGGTAGCAACCGAGTTGATCATCAAGATGTTGAAGTAATCTCTACCTTGAAAACTTTAAGTTTTGTGTAAAGGAAAGCTCCTCTAGATCTCACAAGAGATTTACACAAAACAGCAAAGTATGAGCAACAACTCAACTGGAGCAACTCTAAAAACGTGGCTAGGGTTTTTCTTTATATACCTAGGGTAAAAACAAAAAACCCAAAACATTTAATGAGCTAGGGCTGAGCTGGAATATTCTGTAGAAAAACATTCTGCCCGAGATTCGATCGATCGAGTCTTTCCTTCGATCGATCGAGCTAGGCCGAAATGCACCAATGCATCTGCAACTACTCGATCCCAACTTTGAGCAAGCCTAAATAAGACTAAACAACCTATTTTGATCATGGCTTGCCAACAATACAAATTAGAGTTCTAAATACATAAAATCTTAAATCTTTAGAACCTAACAAACTCCCCCTTTGGCAATCTGTGACAAAACACAAATACTAAGCTCAAAGTTTACAATTTAAAAAGCCCTTTACAAAATAATGCTCATAAACCAAAATTCAATCCTAACTACTATCCATCAGTTGTAAGTGTAGACAGCAGCTCAATTGAATCATTCTATTTATTCCTGAAATACTCAACAAACGCATGAACGCATGTGTGACAGAAAATAGTATATAAACAGGTATAACATTCTTGTATGATTCACATAAACACACAATAAAGACATATATTAAATGAATAACTCATAGAATATAAATCAATAAACAGTGAATCTAAAGCAACAAGAATCAAAAAGAAAACATGTATATCAATCAATTTACTCCCCTTAACATGAATATCCCAAAAACAATTAACAAGCCAATTTTATCAAATTCAACCTAATTGAACAAAATCCCCAATTCGGAACAATTATAAACCCTAGAATTTTCAATTTTCCACAAAACCCAAAATTGATCAAATTAAACTATCAAGAACATATTTATAGCTTGTTCCCATAAAAACCCATTGATCAATTGCACAAAATTGGGCTTAAAACACCAAAAATCCCAAAAAGAAAGAGGTCTGAAATTATGAGATAAAATGCATGAAAAATGCATGAAAAATGCAAATAAACTCAAAAATGAGGGGCAAAAGAGACTTACCGGCTTGAGGAAAGAGAATTCTTGCAAAAATTTTGGAGGAAAACGACAAAAAAACGCTATAGATCCTTGCCTATTCGGAGAGAGAAAAGAGAGTGTGAAAAAGTCTTTTGAAAAAGGAGAGGAATCAGTCAAAGAGTATTGTTTAAAAAACCTGATTCTCGACTTTCGATTGATCGAAAATTACATTCGATCGATCGAATCACTCCGAAGGGAGCGTAATGGGCGGACATTTGAGGACGTAGATAGTTCGAAAGATCAACTGCTTGCTTCTTTTAGTGGTTCTTGTTTGACTAGTATCGGGCTTGGGGAATCAGATCTAGTGACTCCCTACCTCTATTTATTAGTTCTCTTCTCTCTTGTATTTAAACTTATTTTTTCTTTTTGCTCTTTCCTTATTTCTTCTTTGTACTTTTGGTCTACTTTGTGCTCCTTTTGCATACGGTAGCCTCACCAATATAGACTCTTCTTATTTATAAGATAAAAAAAATAAAAATTTCTAAGTTATGATTTTTCCTCCATTTAGTGCCTCAAGTCACATTAAAAACCCTAAAGGCTCCTCTTTGTCATTTTTGTTTACGTAAAATTGTACTTTGTAAAAAAATCCAGGAAACCTAGTATATAGGACCTTGTTCTTTAAGATTTGTAGGAAATTCCATCAACAACACACATAAAAAGTTAAGATTTTGCAGAATTTATCTTCTCTTTTAATTTTCCTTGAAACAAATACAGCATAAGGCAGTGTAAATAAGGAAATATATTCAAAACATAAATAATAAGAAAAGTTCCGCTCTCTCTCCCCCAATATCAGATGAGAATAGTTTAGAGATAAAAATAAAAAATAAAAGGGGAAAAAACTCAGAACAACAAACATATAACCAGTATTACACCTTAGCTAGCTCGTAAGGCATCCTGACTGACACAGCTGTTTTGTGATTTCGCAGAAGGTTTTTGTTTGCTTCCTCTTTGCTCCAATCATATTCATACCTACAAGGGCGGATAAAAAATAAATAAATAAAAAAGTGCACTTAAATGCGATCAAAAATAAATTACTCAATAAATATATAACAAAAATGCCATACCCCCTAGAACCGTAACCACCAGAATCGTGTACATGCTTCACCCGCTCAACATAACCTTCAGGTAGTTCCTTTGTTGTGGAAGGAGCTATACATGAATGACAAATGAATATCAGATGGAACAGTTCAGCTAATCAAGTCAAACAAGCCTTTCAGGTAGATTGCATCATACAAATCACAGGCAGGATGTTGTTGCGGCAGGAACAGGGCGTCAAAGTTCCAGAAGCTGTAAGTGAAACAGAAACAAGAGTGCATGGTGAAATTGGACCTTCGTAGTATTGAGATGCAATAATTAGTAACCTATGGAAGAAAATATAAAGAAATCCGGGAAAACATATAAATTTTCGGCCCAAAAGTATAAAATTAAAAGGAACAAACTAGTATGCAAATATAATACTTCCTCTTTTTTTTATCAGTAAATTTCCTGCCATAGTTCTTCTTGAACCCACCACCCCACTGTCTATTCCATTCTAATGGAAGGAGAAAGGTACATCTTCATTGCCAATATGCAAATTTAGTACCCAAAGTTCAATACTCTGTCCAAGAATAATTTCATAGGAGCATTTTAAGTGTGACCCATTGTTTATAACACTGCTAAAGAATATATATCAGGTCTTGTTTATAAAGGCTTTTCATAATTATGTTCAAATATTTTTTTTTTCACATTTAACGATGCATCTTACAGCATCTGATGTTCCGCAATAAACATTTAGTATCATGATGCATTCAAACATGTTTTAACTGTTGTTCAAAAGCGGAAGCCCTAACATCAATTATTATGATTTGGGGCTAGCAGAAGCGCATTCACATGAAGAAGAAAATAAAAGATCCACAAGAGGCAACAATATTTAATTTGGTTCGACCAACTCCAAGCCCACATCCACAGGCAACACCAGCCAAAAATATCCACTATCAACGATATGGATTACAACGACATTAATCAACACTCACAACTCACACAAATCACCGTTTTGCTAGTTACAAATGCTCGACAACATATTATAAAAAATTGTCTTTGGTGTGGGTGTGAAGGGGGGAGCCACTAAGCAAATGACAAACAGATAAACATGCAATCAAGGTGCCCACGCTGAGGGAAAGGAGATAAGAAAAAGACAAACCACTGGCCAGATCTTCTTCTAGGGGCTGCATGTTAGTAATGAAGGAAACTTTACAAGCATGTTGCCAATGGCATCATCTTGAATGTCAATGTCCTGAAAAAACCGTACCTTTACATGAAAGAAAAATGAATTAAGAATTGTCAAAACAAGACACAACACCAAAAATGGCATAGTTTGACATATTTCTGATCCATGTTCAAAGAATTCAACATGCATTTAATTCAAGAATCATTAAATAGGGCAGAGAACTTGAGGACTGAGACCAAAATTAGTAAGAGGAAAATTTAAACAAAAGAATTCAACTAGCTTGTAGAATCTCAGTAAAAAAAAAAAGCATTCAGAACAAGGTCCAAGCACATCACAGCATAACCAGCAATGGCAAACCTTTCACACAATTGCAGTCTCCAAATCTAAACAGAAAACAATTGGTTCACTCATAAGTATTCTCTTCATTCCATCTCGAGAAATCCCATGATAGTACAGATACTCAACAAGAGGCTTCAATTTTTCCTCAATGCTAAAGCCCATCAGTTATGGCTTAAACACAATTAATTTGCCAACCTCATCAGTACCAATGCCAGATTTCTTCAAAACAAATGTGAAACAAAATGGCCCATATGTTTTATTTTCTTTTCTTTTTTTTCTCTTTGAAACAATGTTTAAATCAAAGTTTTGAATTCCGTTTAGGATTGGTTACTAGAACGGAATATTTCAGTACCGTTATGTGCCCCTTTCTCAAATATTTGAAAGCATGATTATTATGCACAAGTGGAGAACAAAGTGGAGCCACGAAAATTAATGACAGCAAGCAGATTTGGTATTATAGGGTTATATACTATTGCATCTAAGTTTTAGATGTAAAAGAGTCAAAGAACTATGATCAGTAGCTTTTTTAAAACAAAACAACCCCCCCCCCTCCCCCCCCCCCCCCCCCCCCCTTCTCAAAAAAAAGAAAAAAAAGTGGAAATGGTACAAAATAGGCCTGCAAGACCTCCAGAATATTACATTCTAAAAGCTGTCCACAGCTTTAAAATTAGGATCAGTAGCTCTAGACTTCATCAGGAAATGCCAAAAAGGCTCTGGAAGAAAATACCATATTTCCAAATCTAATTAACTAACCTACTCTGAGTGTTATACCTTTCTGGACACTAGCTGCTTTCCCATCTCCACCCATTTATTCTTTGCTGCCTGGGTGCAAGCTATTTTGAAAAGCAACTGTTCAAGCCTTTTCTGCATCCACAAATCAATTTCATCAGAACATTCGCTAACAATTGGCATATGAATCTTTATAAACACAAATTCTTTTTACAATATCAACAGTAACAATAAATATTAAGGAACGCATGTCATATTCAGATTCCAATCTCAAGAAATCCTCCATTGAAACTTCTAACAACAATGCAAAGCCTAAAGGCTCTGAACTTTCCAAAGCACTTTTCGATACAAAGAACAGTGCTAGCTTGCAACTCTTTTCTGGGGATACCCTCAGGAGGTATTGCCAACAACAGTTGCACTTCAGGTGATCCTGTATCAGCATACATCTTGCCCTCATCTTACGGACCACCTAAAATCATTGGGGTTGCAGGTGGAACTGGAGTCAAGCTATAGCTCAACTAAGATTAGGCAACATTTGCGACCTCAACCCTATCCCACTAAGTTAGTGTTCGAGAATCCTTTTTATTTTTTATTTTTTTTATTATTATTCTTTTTTCCTTCTATAGTAAAAATTAGAATTGTAATATTTTTATAATAGAACAATTTTTCATTTTTAAAACTTGTCATGAAAGAAAACGGTGCACCAAGCCCCTTCCGAATGTAGTGGTTCCAGCAAAGTTCAAGATTCTGAACATCAGCTCAATTCATTACCGGATCAACTGCCTATGATCCTGTGAAAATTATGCATAGTAACCTAATGAATCCCTGTTGCTAAATCAAAGTTGGGTCCTTCAACAATAGCATCAACAATGCAAGCCTCTTGGCAGAATCCACAATAAATGCACTCTGTCGTGTCAATATCATACCTGGAAAATGATAGGAACCCCAAATTATGCCATATGCCTTGTAATCTCCTAATAGTTGTTGTAATCCCTTTAGTTAGTTAATTACTTGAGATTAGGATGATTTAGTTAGGATGAAATAACAAGCCAATTATCTATAGCCATGTGGACCAATGAAATTAGAGCTGGTACATATTTCTCTAGTAATCTCTCTCTATGGAGGTCTAGGTCCCCTTGAAGTGGCCTACAATAATTACTATTCCCATTCACCATTTTTACTTTTCCACATTCATTTTCATATTCTGGCAAGTTCTTATCTGAAAACTATAAATGTGAGTTAGAGTGAAAGAAAAGGAGAGAGAGAGAGAGATGGTACAGGAGAGGGAGCAAGATCCTTCACCTAGTAGTCCTACTACGGTTACCATCTTCTCGCTCCACCTCAATCGTGATTGCTTGTGCAGGACATATCTAAATAACAACAATTGCCTAGTGAGATTAAAATGATACATATGGCTACCAAAGTCACATTGAATAACCAGCCTGACCATTCTTCAGATTTCACAGCTGGATTAGGTAGTGTATCTTTAGAGAAATTTAGACATAAACTCAGACATGGAATGCTGATATTGGGCAAATTTCAAATGTTCGTCAATGCCACCCATTATCCATAAGCCTAGAAATTTCCAATAAGATTTCTATTACACATCAAAAAATAGTTTGAGGTCTCAACAAAAGAATGTATCGTGCACATGCAAAAAAACAGCAACAGTTAGTTTATCTTAATGATATTTGTTGAAGGTAGGAGATAATGGCATCTCTTAGATTTAAGGGTAGGTTAAATTAATTTCCTAAAATTCTGAGCCTCTAAGGTTCATTTCACATCATATTAATTCTGGCTTGGTCTAACATATATATATATATATATATGTGCTAGATGAATTAGGCACTTATTACAAATCAGCATCATAGAATAAAGTCATAAACTACAAAGATACATTAATCATTAATCGATCAGCACATCTAGATCCCTAACTTCTCAAATTTTTAATCTAATGAAACACGCCAATACTGAGACATTGTTTGCAAATTAATATGTATGCCATATTTATATAACAATAAAAATTTGGATGAGGCACAGATAATGAATTCGCAGAAAATCCATGCAAGTTTGAGTATCAAACAGGAACACAGTAATTTGCAAACCTTAGGGCCACGCCTCTAGGGTCTAACCACTACCTCAGACTACGACACTGGCACCCGCCCATAGCCAACGCACGGGTCAAAATCCAGACTCAAACAGGAAGTTAAATACTCTACTTCTGCAATTTGGCGTTCAAAAAGCATCAATCAAACCTAGAATAGTTATTAAAAGATTAAAACTCTTACTGCTTTGCAGAATTTGCATGCAAGGGAACGTTCCTCTCCAATTGGGTATTGAAGGTTCACCACGAAATCGAGGGTTCAATGGGCCCTTCTCAAATGGATAATTGATATGCATTACAAAAAGAATGAAATTTATATCTTATCAATGGGCCCTTCAAAAATTAAGTTCTTCAATAATAGATTCTCAAAAAAAAAAAAATTAAAAAAATTAAAAAAATCATAAATACGGATCTATCTAAAACTAAAAATACATATCAACAAAGTTTTCTTCAAAAAAAAAAAAAAATGATAACAAATAAATCCCAAATGCATTGTACTTAGAAGTTCACATTCCAATATCCATTACATCAAGTCAACAAAATATTACAAGCTAAAAAAAAATTCTAAAATTCCATGAGCCAAAGGAATAACAAAATGATTGAGGAATAAGACCATCCCAGCTATAATTCTCCATCGCCATTACTATTATTTTTCCTCAAGAAGCTTCTACTCAGCAAACTTTGTCTTGGTATCTGTAAAAATAAAAATAAAATGGCATGAACTCTTAAATCATGATTGTTAACGATGTTAAGCATTTGGTTAGCAGAGTTTTCCTATATAAAAATTACTAT
This sequence comes from Quercus suber, assembly GCF_002906115.3. NCBI lineage: Eukaryota > Viridiplantae > Streptophyta > Magnoliopsida > Fagales > Fagaceae > Quercus > Quercus suber. Next base: position 738,802 of record NW_027069530.1, on the reverse strand, counting down.
TTTAATGATTTAGTTAGTGCAATGTTGACATGGCATCATCTGGACCTTCACAATGATAAGAAAATGTGAGGATTTTATGAAACTCTATGCGATAGAGTTCATTGGGAAATAAAGAGGATCCCCATCCCAAGTATTCTGGAAGGTTAAGGAGAGAGCTCCACATGTTGCAAATAATCGAATAATTTTTGAAGCGTTATATAAATAGACACCCACATCCCAAGCAAGGACACACATTCCAAACTAATATCTCATGTTATCTTATTTATGTTTCATTAGCTCAGAGTTTAGTGTAATCGTGATTTTAAGACATTGACGTAAAGTGGAACGTTTTGCATGGTTTAGGGACGAAAAACAAGATGAAAAAAAGATTAATTTTAATCTGACAAAAAATAAATATAATGAATTAACCACAGTTTGCACCAGAAATATGGAAACTGAATTTAAAATTTCAAACAAGAAAACAACATCAAACAATTTATTTTATCAAGTAAATAACCACATTAAACACGGAAAAGATGTAGGCTCATGAAAAGTCAAAACTAGAGCAGAGAACGCCCATTAGTCCATTGCCCATTTTGTTCAGCCTATTAGCTATTACAAGACTTGTCTTTTGTTTGTCTAAGTTATGTTATGTTTATTGTTGCCCTCAGCAATTAATAGTCACCTGACTTTGAAAAGGTTAATATTCAATTGTTATATGGAAGATGAAGGGCCAGGATTATAGGGTCATTGTAGGTAGCTTGAGCCTGAAAACTGATCTTCTGTACTTTTCAACTTCAATCTTATTATCATCCTTTTGCTATGATCACCTTTTATTATTGGAAGCATCAATTTGCTCAAGACCAGACGTTTTTAGTCTATGTTATGTTTTGTCTATGTTATAGTGTCTAACCCCTTCAAAAAAACTTGTTAGCAATAGTAAACTAATATCTTGGGTGAAAGGGAAGTAAAAAAACTAATAAAAATGTGCACGCATAATCTCACAACTATTTAATTTTGGTGAAAATACATCTCCAAACTGTTCACAAGTTCATCTCCATCACGCATTGCAAATTCTGTGACTAGCAATGCTCCTTTCGGATCCCCTAATTTCAACTTACAAGCCTAGAGCAACATACAGCATCAAATGGTAAATAGACAAAAGCAGCTTTGAAATTGAAGGCAAAGATAAAGAATTATATTAGGGAAAAACTGTAACTGATTTCATTAAGCTTAAGTAATTTGCTGTATTTATACATCATGAGCAGGGCAGAATCCTCTAACTACTGTGCTAAACTAATCTGCATAATGTGCCAACAAATGATCAAATTACACGTGCCCAGTTAGCTAGCTAAGTAGTAGTTTCTCTTTAAGATATGCTTCTTGGAAATAAAGGATTGAGACATAGCCAGTGCCACCAGTGTACTATAACAAAAACTATTCACAAGTTCAAACACTCTCCACATATCTTCAAATAAATAAATAACGTTCCTCTAGGAATATTTGAGAGTGCAAAATCTGCAAAGTGCATGCATAAAAACATGGAACAGAGTAGACCTGTTTGTTGATGCATAACCTTCAAGGAAGCGACCTACTACAATAATTATCTTTGATGGTTACGCTTGCTTCATTTGACAACTTTTGTTTGATCCCTGCTCACGCAGAAATGAGTAACAGTAATGTTATTCAAAGGTGAAAATCAGATAGAAGGAGTACTAATGCATGTTTAGAGCAAGATTAAAGTGGGGTAGGGGGTGGAATTGATAATGGTTCCAATTAGAGGTGGCGCATGATATATAGGCTTTGAAAGATCAATTGTTAGTGAAGATCTCAAAATAAATACCAGGTGTGTTGTTGTTAATGCTAGCCTAGACAGCAGATAAATTTATGCAAGCATGGAAAAGGAAAGCGAAATAGAGAGAGTTGAGTTAGAGTGAAAGAAAAGGAGAGAGAGAGAGAGATGGTACAGGAGAGGGAGCAAGATCCTTCACCTAGTAGTCCTACTACGGTTACCATCTTCTCGCTCCACCTCAATCGTGATTGCTTGTGCAGGACATATCTAAATAACAACAATTGCCTAGTGAGATTAAAATGATACATATGGCTACCAAAGTCACATTGAATAACCAGCCTGACCATTCTTCAGATTTCACAGCTGGATTAGGTAGTGTATCTTTAGAGAAATTTAGACATAAACTCAGACATGGAATGCTGATATTGGGCAAATTTCAAATGTTCGTCAATGCCACCCATTATCCATAAGCCTAGAAATTTCCAATAAGATTTCTATTACACATCAAAAAATAGTTTGAGGTCTCAACAAAAGAATGTATCGTGCACATGCAAAAAAACAGCAACAGTTAGTTTATCTTAATGATATTTGTTGAAGGTAGGAGATAATGGCATCTCTTAGATTTAAGGGTAGGTTAAATTAATTTCCTAAAATTCTGAGCCTCTAAGGTTCATTTCACATCATATTAATTCTGGCTTGGTCTAACATATATATATATATATATATGTGCTAGATGAATTAGGCACTTATTACAAATCAGCATCATAGAATAAAGTCATAAACTACAAAGATACATTAATCATTAATCGATCAGCACATCTAGATCCCTAACTTCTCAAATTTTTAATCTAATGAAACACGCCAATACTGAGACATTGTTTGCAAATTAATATGTATGCCATATTTATATAACAATAAAAATTTGGATGAGGCACAGATAATGAATTCGCAGAAAATCCATGCAAGTTTGAGTATCAAACAGGAACACAGTAATTTGCAAACCTTAGGGCCACGCCTCTAGGGTCTAACCACTACCTCAGACTACGACACTGGCACCCGCCCATAGCCAACGCACGGGTCAAAATCCAGACTCAAACAGGAAGTTAAATACTCTACTTCTGCAATTTGGCGTTCAAAAAGCATCAATCAAACCTAGAATAGTTATTAAAAGATTAAAACTCTTACTGCTTTGCAGAATTTGCATGCAAGGGAACGTTCCTCTCCAATTGGGTATTGAAGGTTCACCACGAAATCGAGGGTTCAATGGGCCCTTCTCAAATGGATAATTGATATGCATTACAAAAAGAATGAAATTTATATCTTATCAATGGGCCCTTCAAAAATTAAGTTCTTCAATAATAGATTCTCAAAAAAAAAAAAATTAAAAAAATTAAAAAAATCATAAATACGGATCTATCTAAAACTAAAAATACATATCAACAAAGTTTTCTTCAAAAAAAAAAAAAAATGATAACAAATAAATCCCAAATGCATTGTACTTAGAAGTTCACATTCCAATATCCATTACATCAAGTCAACAAAATATTACAAGCTAAAAAAAAATTCTAAAATTCCATGAGCCAAAGGAATAACAAAATGATTGAGGAATAAGACCATCCCAGCTATAATTCTCCATCGCCATTACTATTATTTTTCCTCAAGAAGCTTCTACTCAGCAAACTTTGTCTTGGTATCTGTAAAAATAAAAATAAAATGGCATGAACTCTTAAATCATGATTGTTAACGATGTTAAGCATTTGGTTAGCAGAGTTTTCCTATATAAAAATTACTATTTTAATGATTTAGTTAGTGCAATGTTGACATGGCATCATCTGGACCTTCACAATGATAAGAAAATGTGAGGATTTTATGAAACTCTATGCGATAGAGTTCATTGGGAAATAAAGAGGATCCCCATCCCAAGTATTCTGGAAGGTTAAGGAGAGAGCTCCACATGTTGCAAATAATCGAATAATTTTTGAAGCGTTATATAAATAGACACCCACATCCCAAGCAAGGACACACATTCCAAACTAATATCTCATGTTATCTTATTTATGTTTCATTAGCTCAGAGTTTAGTGTAATCGTGATTTTAAGACATTGACGTAAAGTGGAACGTTTTGCATGGTTTAGGGACGAAAAACAAGATGAAAAAAAGATTAATTTTAATCTGACAAAAAATAAATATAATGAATTAACCACAGTTTGCACCAGAAATATGGAAACTGAATTTAAAATTTCAAACAAGAAAACAACATCAAACAATTTATTTTATCAAGTAAATAACCACATTAAACACGGAAAAGATGTAGGCTCATGAAAAGTCAAAACTAGAGCAGAGAACGCCCATTAGTCCATTGCCCATTTTGTTCAGCCTATTAGCTATTACAAGACTTGTCTTTTGTTTGTCTAAGTTATGTTATGTTTATTGTTGCCCTCAGCAATTAATAGTCACCTGACTTTGAAAAGGTTAATATTCAATTGTTATATGGAAGATGAAGGGCCAGGATTATAGGGTCATTGTAGGTAGCTTGAGCCTGAAAACTGATCTTCTGTACTTTTCAACTTCAATCTTATTATCATCCTTTTGCTATGATCACCTTTTATTATTGGAAGCATCAATTTGCTCAAGACCAGACGTTTTTAGTCTATGTTATGTTTTGTCTATGTTATAGTGTCTAACCCCTTCAAAAAAACTTGTTAGCAATAGTAAACTAATATCTTGGGTGAAAGGGAAGTAAAAAAACTAATAAAAATGTGCACGCATAATCTCACAACTATTTAATTTTGGTGAAAATACATCTCCAAACTGTTCACAAGTTCATCTCCATCACGCATTGCAAATTCTGTGACTAGCAATGCTCCTTTCGGATCCCCTAATTTCAACTTACAAGCCTAGAGCAACATACAGCATCAAATGGTAAATAGACAAAAGCAGCTTTGAAATTGAAGGCAAAGATAAAGAATTATATTAGGGAAAAACTGTAACTGATTTCATTAAGCTTAAGTAATTTGCTGTATTTATACATCATGAGCAGGGCAGAATCCTCTAACTACTGTGCTAAACTAATCTGCATAATGTGCCAACAAATGATCAAATTACACGTGCCCAGTTAGCTAGCTAAGTAGTAGTTTCTCTTTAAGATATGCTTCTTGGAAATAAAGGATTGAGACATAGCCAGTGCCACCAGTGTACTATAACAAAAACTATTCACAAGTTCAAACACTCTCCACATATCTTCAAATAAATAAATAACGTTCCTCTAGGAATATTTGAGAGTGCAAAATCTGCAAAGTGCATGCATAAAAACATGGAACAGAGTAGACCTGTTTGTTGATGCATAACCTTCAAGGAAGCGACCTACTACAATAATTATCTTTGATGGTTACGCTTGCTTCATTTGACAACTTTTGTTTGATCCCTGCTCACGCAGAAATGAGTAACAGTAATGTTATTCAAAGGTGAAAATCAGATAGAAGGAGTACTAATGCATGTTTAGAGCAAGATTAAAGTGGGGTAGGGGGTGGAATTGATAATGGTTCCAATTAGAGGTGGCGCATGATATATAGGCTTTGAAAGATCAATTGTTAGTGAAGATCTCAAAATAAATACCAGGTGTGTTGTTGTTAATGCTAGCCTAGACAGCAGATAAATTTATGCAAGCATGGAAAAGGAAAGCGAAATAGAGAGAGAGAGAGAGAGTAGAAAACTTACAGCAACAAGCTATCGTGGAACCATAGTTCGTCATGGAAGGGAAACTTATGGATGGACACAACGGAAATACACAATATCGAGGAATGGTCGAGGTCCGTACTATTGTCCTTGTCATGATCGAATATTGGTGGAGAAATTTCAAGTATGAGACAATTGAGATAATCATGCTTAATGCCTTCCTTATTGTGGTGGAAAGCGTGTTTGCGGTTGGTAGAGCGGAGGCAAATGCAGAATTTCTGATCAGCTAAATGGAGCAAACGTGGTGTATGGGCATTATCTACCAGAAGTTCATCCTCCAGAAGAATTGGGCTCTTGACGCCACTGCGAAAAATGTTCAAAGAGCCGAAGAGCCACATATCCCTATCTAAATCGTAAGCATGAGCATGTATACGGATATCATCATAGCCTCTATGGAAGTAAACAGAACCCCAATAGAGAGTATTACCAACAGCTACAGGACTTCTATACATTGAGAAAGGATACCCAGGTTGTACTCCGAAGTGATGCGCAAGTTTTGTCCAACATCGATTGCTGATGTTGTAAGTAAATAACGTAGAAAAGTTGTTCAATTTGGGATCACAAAGTAAAGCTACAACAATCTGTTGCTTAGATTCAAGAGCTGCATGCATGCGAACAGAAAAAGGAGGAACAGGAAGAGGAGGACTGGGCAAAGACTCCCATGTATCTGAGATGGGGTAAACAACTTCACTGACGAAAACGGATCGGGCAAAGAAGGGCGTACCTTGATTACCGGAGAAGAACAAGAAGATGAGTATGGAATATGAAAGGCGAACCACTGTTCTACTTGATGAGGATCATTTGACTCTTCCAGTTGAGAATCTACCCACCGATGCCCACATACACCGATCTCATATTCATAATCAACAACCTCCATTGCTTTCATTCAGAAAATATGGTTTGGGATTTTGGAGATTTAGGTTAGCCTTCGTTTGAATATATACATATAGAGATGTAGAGTCAGAGTCGGAAAAAAAAAAAAAAGGATGTAATGGGCTCCCCAAAGGTTCATAAAAAAAAAAATAAATAATGGGCTCCCAAATAAATAAATAAAAAAACACTCTTTTAGGCTCCTCCATTGTATTGGACTTATTATAAGCCCACACCACGTCGTTTTGCAGTGTAACCTTCGGTCTATAATCTATATGTAAGAGTAAGGACTACGAAAGGGCCTTAATTACAAAATGATATTTAGGCCCGTTTGGATAGGCTGTTCACAAATGTGCATTTTAAAAATGAGTGTTTTTAAAACATGTGATTTGAAAACATCATTTTAAAAATCACAGATAAGCATTTGGTAAAAATGTAAAAATATGTGCTTTTTATTTTTAAAGCTACATTAAGCGTTTGGATAAGCTGTTTTAAAAATGGCTGTTTAGAGTGTAAATTCCAATAAAGGACTTAACTATTTTGTTAAGGTTATTTTGTCATTTTTCCTTTAATCAATGTTTATTTAATTATTATTGAAAATATATAATTAAGCCTAACAATTACATTAATAATAATAACAATAATGATGTTGTCGTTGTTGGAATTCATGGATAGAAATTTATATAATTTAAAAGTGAAAAAAAAAACCGTCAAGAGGAAGATATTAAAATGATTAGGAAAATAATTATATTAAAATAATTACTAAAAAAATAAGCTGAGCTAATTGGTATAACTCAAGGGAATCAAACAAGTATTAAAGTAAATTTAAGATCATGAAATAAGCAAAGCTCATCAAAGTCATTGACAAAGAGTTGAAACTTGAAAGTGGAGGTAAATAATGTTGTCATGAAGTCATTCATTTATTTTTTTTAAGATAAACAAGTTTTGGCCCCAAGGAAGAGGAACTGTAGTGACCTGCACTTCATGAGGCAAAGGTCCCCAACTAATTATGTTGCTCCCTTGGGGTTGTTATTAAGTCATCACTATAGTTTCAAAAAAGTGAGTATTCAAGGTTGTCATTTTTGTTATCAACCTCATCAAAGGATCTATACCTCTACCACCACACATCCTAGTCCTGGACAACATCTCAGCTGGTCAGAGGTCCAGTAACTATTATACTCCTAAAGGTATGAAAATTGTATATATGTTGCCATATTGAACAATGTGTACATGGCAAGCATATATAATTCAACTAACTCTCTAATACTAAACGACCTTTAGCTTTGATTTATACAAGTAAATTATTGTTATTTTGCAAGAAAATTCAAGCTAGCTTGACTTGCTTTCTTTCTTCTTCTTTTCTCTCTTCTAGACCAAGATTAAGCTTTCTTTTAAACTTGTTGTCTACTCCCCCTCAAGATTAGCAAGGGAATGAATCTTAACTAGGCTTATCTTGGTTAACATATCTCCTATCTTTGACTTGGTCTTAATGTGCAGCAATCTAATTACTTTTGCAATGACCTTATCTCGCACAACATGTCAGTCAATTTTGAAAAAAAAAAAAAAGGATGTAATGGGCTCCCCAAAGGTTCATAAAAAAAAAAATAAATAATGGGCTCCCAAATAAATAAATAAAAAAACACTCTTTTAGGCTCCTCCATTGTATTGGACTTATTATAAGCCCACACCACGTCGTTTTGCAGTGTAACCTTCGGTCTATAATCTATATGTAAGAGTAAGGACTACGAAAGGGCCTTAATTACAAAATGATATTTAGGCCCGTTTGGATAGGCTGTTCACAAATGTGCATTTTAAAAATGAGTGTTTTTAAAACATGTGATTTGAAAACATCATTTTAAAAATCACAGATAAGCATTTGGTAAAAATGTAAAAATATGTGCTTTTTATTTTTAAAGCTACATTAAGCGTTTGGATAAGCTGTTTTAAAAATGGCTGTTTAGAGTGTAAATTCCAATAAAGGACTTAACTATTTTGTTAAGGTTATTTTGTCATTTTTCCTTTAATCAATGTTTATTTAATTATTATTGAAAATATATAATTAAGCCTAACAATTACATTAATAATAATAACAATAATGATGTTGTCGTTGTTGGAATTCATGGATAGAAATTTATATAATTTAAAAGTGAAAAAAAAAACCGTCAAGAGGAAGATATTAAAATGATTAGGAAAATAATTATATTAAAATAATTACTAAAAAAATAAGCTGAGCTAATTGGTATAACTCAAGGGAATCAAACAAGTATTAAAGTAAATTTAAGATCATGAAATAAGCAAAGCTCATCAAAGTCATTGACAAAGAGTTGAAACTTGAAAGTGGAGGTAAATAATGTTGTCATGAAGTCATTCATTTATTTTTTTTAAGATAAACAAGTTTTGGCCCCAAGGAAGAGGAACTGTAGTGACCTGCACTTCATGAGGCAAAGGTCCCCAACTAATTATGTTGCTCCCTTGGGGTTGTTATTAAGTCATCACTATAGTTTCAAAAAAGTGAGTATTCAAGGTTGTCATTTTTGTTATCAACCTCATCAAAGGATCTATACCTCTACCACCACACATCCTAGTCCTGGACAACATCTCAGCTGGTCAGAGGTCCAGTAACTATTATACTCCTAAAGGTATGAAAATTGTATATATGTTGCCATATTGAACAATGTGTACATGGCAAGCATATATAATTCAACTAACTCTCTAATACTAAACGACCTTTAGCTTTGATTTATACAAGTAAATTATTGTTATTTTGCAAGAAAATTCAAGCTAGCTTGACTTGCTTTCTTTCTTCTTCTTTTCTCTCTTCTAGACCAAGATTAAGCTTTCTTTTAAACTTGTTGTCTACTCCCCCTCAAGATTAGCAAGGGAATGAATCTTAACTAGGCTTATCTTGGTTAACATATCTCCTATCTTTGACTTGGTCTTAATGTGCAGCAATCTAATTACTTTTGCAATGACCTTATCTCGCACAACATGTCAGTCAATTTCTTTGTGTTTCATCCTCTCATGAAACACAGGATTGGCTGCAATGTGGAAGTGCAGCTTGCCTATTAGCAATCCAACCCCACAGCAGCAATATATCTCTAGATTAATGAGATCACAGTTCAATAGCATTCAGATCACATCCAATTCATCATCATTCAATCATTTCAAAAAAAAAAATGTATTAGAAGCTTATGAACCACTTGGACACCAAAAGAATTAACTTTGGTTCCTAGTCCTACTAATCTGAAACTCAGTACCAAATACTATAATTTTTTTTGAGTTGTAATACTTTTAAAACCTATGTACAAATTGGTATTTTTAAACCGACAAATTTGTAAAATTGCTCTTTTTCCCTTTGTTATCAGAACTATGCCCACTACAAGCACATAGAGATAGACATATCTAACCCTCATGTCCCCAACAGCACACATAAATAGATTCCAAAATCTGTCAAACTCAGAGGGCCACCTCACATAGTGAGGATACACAAACACTATACTGGAAGAGCATTTATAATACCCATTAAGCATTTTATCACTAAATGGTTAATGAATGTATTAGCACTGTTTCCTTTTCTATAATGGTTAATGGGAACCAAGGGGTAATTTAGTGCCAACTAGGGGTTTGAGACAAGGGGACCCTTTATCACCATATTTGTTTTTATTATGCTCTTGTCAATGAATAACCATTAAAATAATATATAAAATATAATATCAGAGTTGGCCTTATCGGCTTGTCCCAGTTGAAGGTGAGAGCTCCGTTGGCTTCTCACCGTCTTCGTTGACTTTGTCGAGGTAGGTTTCAGATTTATTTGATTCTTTGGAGTATATTGATTAGATTGGTTTTTAAAGTGGTTGTAATTGACGGGATTGACGAGTCCGTCTCACATGGACGATCCCATCAATATAGACGAAGACAGCCTCAGGCCAGGCGAAGTAATTATCCACACTACTGACGAAGACAGCCAGGCCATTCAATGCAGCCAATCAAACTCAGAACGGTTACAAGGCCAACTGTATGAACCATTGGAGCACATTGATGCCAAATTACATTGCCCCAAACGTTACTAAGAGAAGCATTAAGACCTCCATAACTACTCCAATGGCTAGAAGCCATGAAGACATATATAAAGCCCACACAGTGCCAAGAACAAGGTACATACACACTAAGAGACTTCTTTTGCTCTGTTACTTTGCATTGTTCATTCTCGAATAGCATCTTATACTGACTTTGGCATCGGAGACGTTGTGGCAGGCACCACACTGGTGACCTCCTTTGAAGGCCAGAGATTGTTTCCATTTGACCAATTTTACTGACGAATCTACACTTCATCGGTTTGGCACCGTCTGTGGGAACAACATTTTCGTGTTTAATCTCGAAAAAATAGTTTCCAATCAACAATTACTATCAAATGGAGTCCAATCAAGATTCCACACCCTTAGTTCAGCAAGTTTAGGCTCTCGCAGCCACCATTGAAGAACTGACCAAACAAAATCAGTAAATGAAGCTACGGCTTCAGCAGGAGGAGAATCGGTCTAAAGGGAATCGGGATGACGAGGGAGATAGCCACAGAAGAAGTTACCATCAAAGGCCTACTACTTCAACCGAGCACAACTCGGATCTTCTCTAAGAGATGAGGAAGGAGATGGACGAACTTAGGAACACCATCAAGGAGAAAATAGAACGGAGTGTAGATCGAATGGTCAGGGCAACGAATTTGCCGTTCACCACAGCAGTCTTTGAATGTCCGGTACCGTCAAAATTTTGGTTGCCCTAACTTGAACCGTTCGATGGGCTAAAGGACCCTCAGGATCATCTTAACACCTTCAAAATGACACTAGGGCTCCAGCAGCCCCCAAATGAAATATTGTGTCGTTCCTTCCCAACCACTCTCAAAGGAGCTGCAAGGGAATGGTTCACAAAGTTGCCAACATCGTCCATTGACAACTTCGAGCAGTTGACCAACGCCTTCCTGCGTCACTTCATTGGAGGACAACGCCCTAAGAGGACCGCGGACCACTTACTTACCATCAGGCAGGGAGAGAAGGAAACCCTAAGGTCATACGTGAAACGCTTTACTCGCGAGACACTGGAGGTAGACGAAGCTGATGATATGGTGCAACTGACGACCTTCAAGGCAGGGTTGAAATCCAGAGAGCTCATTACGTTACTCGCAAAGAATCCCTAAAAAACGATGGTTGAGATGCTCCTTAAAGTACAGAAGTATATGAACGCTGAAGACGCATTAGCAGCCATCAGAGGTGCAGAGAGACCAGGGGACAAAGAAAGGAAAGATGACGATCGTAGAGGGCAAAAGCGGGAGCGCCCAAATCATCGGACCAATGACGGGAATAGGAGGAAAGATGATAAAGGTCTGCAAACGGTAAAATTTACCCCTCTTATTATGCCTGTTGTTAAAATTTTAACGCAGATTAAGGATGAACACTACCTTAAATGGCCGCGACCATTGCACTCATCTCCTAATGTCCGCGATAAGAATAAGTACAGCCGATTTCACAAGGATCATGGCCATTACATTGAAGATTGTTGAGACCTCAAAGAGCAAATAGAGGAGTTGATACAGAAGGGGAAGCTGCAGAAGTTTGTGAAGAAGGGGGAGTATAGTAAGTTTCTGGACGGAAACAAGGGCCAGCATGAGTCCTCATCCAGGGGCAGTGACCATCAATTCCAACCTCCTCAAAATGTGATCAGGAAAATACAGACGATCTTAGGAGGGCCCATCGCAGGAGGATCATTCAAGTCCCTTAAGAGAGCATATCAACGACAAGTGAACAGCGTCCACATGACACCCCCGTTGAAGCACAGACGAACTGATCAGGACATAATCTTTAACGAAGGAGATGCTAGGGGAGTGAAGCAGTCTCACAACGACCCTTTGGTCATAATGCTTACCATAGAAGGATTCAACACAAAAAGGATCCTCGTGGACAATGGTAACTCCACTGATATCATCTACTTTCCTGCATTCCAACAACTGAAACTGGATCCAAAAAGACTGCGTCCATTTGATTCCCCCCTCTTCAGTTTCAGTGGTGACAAGGTATACCCCAAGGGCATAGTACACCTTTCAATCCTGCAATTACTGTTTCTTTTCTTCTTTTTTTTGGTTTTGCTTACTATAAATTATCACGTAAAATTGAGTAGTCATTCAAGACAATGCAGTGAAGCAAAGTGACTAGACATAAAAGAAAGCAAAACGTGTGACGGTGGGAAAAAAAAAAAAACAATTTTAAGGACAAATATATGGACCACGTAGTTAACTTGGTAGGTGTGAATGTGAAACGTTCAAACTTTTTAAGTATTATATGTGACTACTCATTATTTGTACTTTTGTAAAGTTAATAGCATTTTCAATAAAAAAAAAAAAAAAGTTAATAGCATTCAAGATGACTTTTTAAGTATTATATGTGACTACCCAATCCTGTCAACAAAAAGCAAGAATTAAACTTTGAATCAAAACTTTATGAAGTATAGAGTCTAAAGAGTAGAGCATGATGTGACGAGTCTAAATTTTTGTCAACTTTTTTTGCTCTATTATATACTCCACAAATAAAAATATGTTACATGTCCATCTATTTTATTAAATGCTAAATTTATGTCTTCTATTATTTCTATTTCCTAAAATAAATAAATAAATAAATAACCTATTATATTTAAGTAATTGAAATAATAGAATGCATAAATTTAGCATTTAATAAAATAGATGAATATGTGATACATTTTTATTTGTGGAGTATATAGTGTACAGAAAGAGTGAGATAAACGATTTAGACTCTGATGTGACTACTCAATTCTGTCAACAAAATCAAGCCTAAGGCTATAAAATGAATTAACGAAGAAGAAAAAAAAGCTTCTGTAGACCTAGCTAATTACCACTGTAAGGATGTGACTATACAATGACAATTAAAGGTTTGACATGATAGAACACTTGCATTAGGGATATAAATACCCAGTCATTATATTAATTGAGAAAGGTGAAGAGAGGAAAAAGAAATGAAAGAAAACATAAAGAAACATGATTTTTTTAATTATTATTTGATAATGTAATTTATATTATTTTAATAAGCTGTATATAAAAATAAAAATTGAGATGTTAAATGAGTTGTAAAATGAAATGGTAAAATAAATAAAGTAAGTTTTGATGTTAGATGAGATGTTGGTTAATAATTCTTTTAAAGAAAGTGTGGGGGATAAGGGGGTCAGGCCCAAGTTAATGGGCCGAATACCCAGGAGAGGACTGTTTCACATCCGAAGAGAAAGATGCGGAGAATGCAGGGCCCAGAGTGAAGTGGAATCCTCCTGGTAGAGAATCATCTCTGTCCAAGGAGGATATCTCCAGTCCGAGGAGGACATCACCTGTCCGAGGAAGATGCTTTACTTTGATATGATATCGGAGACTAACTGAGTAGGGGAAAAGCCTGATTGATTGTCCGAGGACTCCACCTGATCAAGATAAGCTCAAAGCATATTCAGGAACGATAAGGATGAGGAAATATCTGAGAGAAAGGCTGCTGCCACCGTATTCAATGCATTGCAACAGCTTTTCTGGCCGCATTTATGTGGAGAAGACCTCTGAACAGTGCCTCCTAACCAACCGCCACTCACACAGAGATGAAAAGAAGCTGCCTGACGTGACAGGTACTTGAGCAAGTTCATGGATGGGGAGCACGTGGACGGTGGAGATGAGGGTGAGAGTGGCTATATAATAGAGGGAAAGGGTTTGAAACAAACCATGGAATGTATGGAAACTGATCAATGAATAGTTGAAAGAGTGATAATCCTTTGTTATTAATCCCTTGCCAACTCTAGTTCTTGGACCCATACTCTATAAATTAATTGTCTTTGGGTTTACGTAAATAAATTGAACCCTACAGAAAGTTTTTATGGAAAAAAAAAAAACAATTAAGGGGCTGTTTGATAATGTTGTTCTAGTAACGTTGTTTATATTTTTTGAAAATACGTGTGAGTGAAAAAGTGTGTAATGTTATTTAAACACTGAAAACTATTGCTCAAAACACTTTACCAAACAACTATATTTTGACCATTTTTTTTTTATTTCTTATAAAAATAGTATCAAAACTTTACTCCACACTTAAAAATATTATAATAGAATATATATAGATTTACAAGAGTATGCAGTCCATTGTCTTTATTTCGAAACCCTATGAAGTTGTACCAATGCTAGAATAATAGGGCCAGAGTACAGAGTAGGGGGCAAGTTGCCAAAATTATTTATCCTTAACTTTATCGTCAAAGCACGTTTATCCTCAAAGCCTCCTTCAACAAAACATAAGGAAAAGAAGGGACGACAAGGTAAATTTTGAGTGTGAAGCGCTTTTATTGAGGGTTGGTGACTTTCGTCTGTAGGCACTTCCGTCTTCATTCTTTTCACTTTCACATCTTCCATCCAAAGGATTCTGTATCCGGGATTCTCTGCTGATCTAGTACGTCGTCTCCCCCAAAATCAAACCCCCTAATTGCACAACCAGCTACACCTATAAACCCAGGCTTTATCTCAAATCACCATAAATGCCTTCACTCCGCGTCTGGCGTTTGGCTTATATATGGAGCTCCCTTTGTTCTCCTCACCATCTTCATCATCCTCCTCCAACAAAGTTTTCCTGCACCTAAGGTCTCCAACGAAGTTCCTGCACAGGTAAGTGATTAATGTTTCTGTTAAATTCAAGTTACTGAAATTTGTTCTTGGTTGCTTGTTGCTCTTGCTGTTCATATATGTGTAACTGTTAATCTTCACTCTGTGTTGCTCTAGGTTAGAACATTTTACCATTGTGGCTTAAGTATGTATGTCCTATTAGATGACAGACACATTACGCAGCGAATGGCCTTCACACTTAGAACAACTGTTCATTTTAATATTATTAGAAGAAAAACGTAAGGATAACCTTCTTAATGGGAGAATAAAGAAAGGTTGTGAGCCAGGTATCACCGCCGCGTTTAACCACCGAAGCGGAAAAAACTATAACTTCAAACAACTAAGAGGAAAACTGAAACGCTTCAAGCATCAATACAATTTGTTTTCCGAACTTATTGGCATAACCGGACTGGGATTCCCTTCTAATACCAACTCTATGGCGTGGACCAATTTTACTGACGAATCTACACTTCATCAGTTTGGCACCGTCTGTGGGAACAACATTTTCGTGTTCAATCTCGAAAAAGTAGTTTCCAATCAACAATTACTATCAAATGGAGTCCAATCAAGATTCCACACCCTTAGTTCAGCAAGTTTAGGCTCTCGCAGCCACCATTGAAAAACTGACCAAACAAAATCAGGAAATGAAGCTACAGCTTCAGCAGGAGGAGAATCGGTCTAAAGGGAATCGGGATGACGAGGGAGATAGCCACAGAAGAAGTGACCATCAAAGGCCTACTACTCCAACCGAGCACAAATCGGATCTTCTCCAAGAGATAAGGAAGGAGATGGACGAACTTAGGAACACCATCAAGGAGAAAATAGAACGGAGTGTAGATCGAATGGTCAGGGCAACGAATTCGCCGTTCACTACAGCAGTCTTTGAATGCCCGGTACCGTCAAAATTTCGGTTGCCCTAACTTGAACCGTTCGATGGGCTAAAGGACCCTCAGGATCATCTTAACACCTTCAAAATGACACTAGGGCTCCAGCAGCCCTCAAATGAAATATTGTGTCGTTCCTTCCCAACCACTCTCAAAGGAGCTACAAGGGAATGGTTCACAAAGTTGCCAACATTGTCCATTGACAACTTCGAGCAGTTGAGCAACGCCTTCCTACGTCACTTCATTGGAGGACAACGCCCTAAGAGGACCATGGACCACTTACTTACCATCAGGCAGGGAGAGAAGGAAACCCTAAGGTCATACGTGAAACGCTTTACTCGCGAGACACTGGAGGTAGACGAAGCTGATGATATGGTGCAACTGACGACCTTCAAGGCAAGGTTGAAATCCAGAGAGCTCGTTACGTCACTCACAAAGAATCCCTCAAAAACGATGGCTGAGATGCTCCTTAAAGCACAGAAGTATATGAACGCTAAAGACGCATTAGCAGCCATCAGAGGTGCAGAGAGACCAGGGGACAAAGAAAGGAAAGGTGACGATCGTAGAGGGCAAAAGCGGGAGCGCCCAAATCATCGGACCAATGACGGGAATAGGAGGAAAGATGATAAAGGTCTGCAAATGGTAAAATTTACCCCTCTTATTATGCCTGTTGATAAAATTTTAACGCAAATTAAGGATGAACACTACCTTAAATGGCCACGACCATTGCACTCATCTCCTAACGTTCGCGATAAGAATAAGTACTGCCGATTTCACAAGGATCATGGCCATTACATCGAAGATTGTTGAGACCTTAAAGAGCAAATAGAGGAGTTGATACAGAAGGGGAAGCTGTAGAAGTTTGTGAAGAAGGGGGAGTATAGTAAGTTTCGGGACGGAAACAAGGGCCAGCATGAATCCTCATCTAGGGGCAGTGACTGTCAATTCCAACCTCCTCAAAATGTGATCAAGAAAATACAGACGATCTCAGGAGGGTCCATCACAGGAGGATCATTCAAGTCCCTTAAGAGAGCATATCAACGACAAGTGAATAGCGTCCACATGACACCCCCGTTGAAGCACAGATGAATTGATCAGGACATAATCTTTAACGAAGGAGATGCTAGGGGAGTGAAGCAGTCTCACAACGACCCTTTGGTCATAATGCTTACCATAGAAGGATTCAACACAAAAAGGATCCTCATGGACAATGGTAGCTCCACTGATATCATCTACTTTCCTGCATTCCAACAATTGAAACTGGATCCAAAAAGACTGCGTCCATTTGATTCCCCCCTCTTCAGTTTCAGTGGTGACAAGGTATGGGTAGTGACATTGACAGTGACATTGACAGTGATGGTGAGAACCTACCCGAAGCAGTTGACCTGTCATCTGGACTTCTTGGTGGTAGATTGCCCACCGTCCTACAATGTAATCATCGGAAGGCCAGCACTCAACAAGTGGAAAGCATCCACGTCTACCTACTGCCTGAAGGTAAAATTTCCAATGAAGAATAGTGTTGGTGAAGTTAAAGGAGATCAAGTTTTGGCTCGAGAATGCTACCAGGCTGTCATGGCCATAAGGGAGAACCATACATGGACGATCGAAGAAAAGGAGAAAGAAAAGGTGGAGGCCTTGGAGACAGTAGAGCTAGCTGAAGGAGAATCGAATAAGACGACCAGGATAGGGATGACTCTAAGTCCCGAGATGAAAATGAAACTGGTCCAACTTCTTAAAGAAAACCTAGACGTCTTTGCCTAGA
Source organism: Quercus suber (assembly GCF_002906115.3). Classification (NCBI taxonomy): domain Eukaryota; kingdom Viridiplantae; phylum Streptophyta; class Magnoliopsida; order Fagales; family Fagaceae; genus Quercus; species Quercus suber. The sequence goes on along the minus strand of NW_027069530.1, from coordinate 721,106 downwards.
GCCACGATGACATGCCAGGCATATCTCTAGAAGTCATTCAGCACAGGTTGAATGTAGACCCGGAAAGGAAGCCCCTCAAGCAGAGACGAAGAGTCTTTACACCCGAAAAAGACCAAGCAATCGCTGACGAAGTTAACAAACTCTTGACTACAAGCTTCATCCGGGAAGTATACTATCCAGACTAGCTTGCAAATGTCGTCCTGGTGAAGAAAGCGAATGAGAAATGGAGAATGTGCGTGGATTTCACGGACCTGAACAAGGCTTGCCCAAAGGACAGCTCCCTCTTCCAAGAATAGACCAGCTGGTAGATTCTACTGCTGGACACAAGTTGTTGACATTTATGGATGCCTTCTTAGGATGCAAGCAGATAAAAATGGCCGACGAGGGCTCTATTGTTATAAGATAATGCCCTTTGGACTGAAGAATGCAGGTGCTACTTATCAAAGGTTGGTTAATAGAATGTTTAGCAAGTAGATAGGCAAGAATATGGAGGTGTACGTGGATGACATGCTCGTCAAGAGTAAAGAGGAACTTACCCATCTGGACAATCTTAAAGAGACATTTGCTACCCTCAAGCAATACCACATGAAGCTGAATCCTAGTAAGTGTGTTTTTGGTGTAGCTTCAAGGAAATTCCTGGGATTCATGGTGTCCCAGAGAGGAATAGAGGCAAATCCAGAGAAGGTACAAGCCATAGTCAACATGGCATCACCCAAGATCGTCAAGGAAGTCCAGAAGCTCACAGGACGGATTGCAACCCTCAATAGGTTCGTCTCTAGAGCGATGGACAAGTGCCTACCCTTCTTCAAGACCTTGAAACAGGCTTTTGCCTGAACTGATGAATATAAGGAAGCTTTCTAGGAACTCAAACGCTACCTAAGTAATTCGCCCCTTCTAAGCCTGTCAAAAGGAGGTAAGAATTTGTATTTGTACTTAGCAGTGTCAGCTACAACCGTCAGTGCAGCCTTGATCCGGGAAAAAGACAAGAAATAGCTTTTAGTTTATTACGTCAGCCAAGCCTTCCAAGGAGCTGAGTCCAAGTACCCAAAGATTGATAAAATCACGTTCACATTGATAGTAGCCTCACGCAAACTTAGACAGTATTTTCAGGCAAATCCAATCTTGGTGATGACGGACCAACCTATTAAGAAATCCATGGGCAAACTTGAGGCAGCTGGGAGAATGGTCCAGGGGGCAATCGAACTCAGCCAATTTGATGTTAAATATCATCCCAAGACAGCCATTAAAGCATAGGCTTTGACAAACTTCATCGCAGATTTTACCCTCCCGGACGAAGACGACCTCACCGACAAAGAAAAACGATGGACAACACAAATCGACGATTCGTCAGCCCATAAAAGGGGAGGAGTAGGGGTTGTCATAATCACCCCCGAAGGAGAAATACTAAAGTATGGAGTCCAGCTGAAATTTCCTGCCACCAACAATGAGGACGAGTACAAAGGAATTTTGACGAGTTTGAGACTCGGAAAAGAGTTTAGAGCTAGGAATCTGTTAGTCCAAAATGATTCAAAGCTAGCAATTGGGCAAATCAAGGGGAAATATGAAGCAAAGAAAGAAAGAATGTAGAAGTACCTCAGGCTGACAAAACATCTGACTCAGGAGTTTGATGAAGTGGAGTTTATGCAGATCCCCAGAAGCCAAAATATGACAGTAGACGAAGTTTCAAAGATAGCCTCGTCAGAAGAAGGGGGATCGAACACAGACCTAATGATGGAAGTCCAGAAAAACCCCAACATTGAAGAAACCTTAACGTTCGCGATTCAGAGCACAAACAGCTAGATGACGCCCATCCTATCTTTCCTTCAAGACAGGCGTCTTCCTCAGGACACAGACGAGGCCAGGAAGATCAAAAAGAGGGCGGCTAGATTTGCAATCCTCAATGACACCCTATACAAGAGAGGTTTCTCCATGCCTTAGTTGAAGTGTGTTGACGAAGAAGAAGCAAAGTACATCCTGGAGGAGATCCATGAAGGAGTTTGTGGGGATCATGCTGGCCCCAGATCCTTGGTGAGCAAGATCATTCGAATAGGCTATTTCTGGCCAACTATGCAGACGGACGCCACAGAGTTCGTTAAGAAATGCGACAAGTGTTAGCGGTTTGGGAATGTTTAGCGACTTCCAGCAGAGAAACTGACGACGATTGCGTCCCCGTGGCCTTTTGCACAGTGGGGAATCGACATCGTCGGCCCACTACCACAAGGCAAAGGTCAGGTAAAATTCTTACTAGTTGCTATTGATTACTTTACGAAATGGGTTAAAGCAGAGGCACTGGCGACCATCACCGAAGCAAGAATCCAAAGCTTCGTGTGGAAGAATATAATTTGCAGGTTCGGGATCTTACGGACGATCATATCAGACAATGGACAACAGTTCGATAGCCAAGGCTTCAGGGATTTCTGCTCAGGGCTAGGCATCAAGAATCAATTCTCATCACCAGGGCATCCACAGGCGAATGGACAGACGGAGGTGACAAATCGGACACTGCTCAAGATCATCAAAACGAAGTTGGACGATGCAAAGAGGACCTGGCCAGAAGAGTTGCCTAATGTTTTATGGGCTTACAGAACCACAGAAAGAACCCCAACGGGAGAAACCCCCTTCAAACTTACCTATGGTACCGAAGTAGTGATCCCAGTCGAGGTAGGAGTAACCAGCACTAGACGAGAGGTATTCAACGAAGAAGAAAATGATGATCTTCTACGAGTTAGCTTGGATTGTCTAGACGAGGTAAGAGACAAAGCTTGCAGTAGAATAGCGGGTTACCGGCAGAAAATGATTGACTATTACAACAAGAGGGTAAAGCTCAGACGACTTAGCATAGGCGACCTCGTCCTGTGCACCATGAGGTTGGATGGTTCCAATCTTATCTTCGTCCGAAAAACTTAAAACTTGTTGGATAACCGATCTTGCTTTCCTTGGATCTCAGCCAAAGTCTCCTGCCAGTAACCGAGCTACTGACATAACCTTGGATGGCTAGGACCCTGTTCTTCCTGATGCTGCGAAGATGATGTTAATAGTTCCTAATGAAGATTTCGAAGAATCATTCCTCTGGGGCTCGGAATTCATCTGACCTCCTCAGCCACTAGAGTGATGCAAAAGGTGCCTCAATTTACCTTCGCGAACCAGTTGGTCCAAATGATCCCACAGACTTCTGCAATCTTCACTGGTATGCCCATGGTCTTGGTGGTATTGGCAATAAAGATTGTGATTGCGCCTCTCAGGATTCCCCACCATCTTACTCGGCCACTTAAAGAATGGTTCATTCTTAATCTTTTTTAAAACTTGGTGGACTGGCTCCTTGAACACAGTATTGACTGCTTAAGCATTTGCTGATCCTGACTGCCCAACAAAATCTCTTCGTGGCTTGTTGTTATTGTAACAGTCTGACCTGAAATCCCTCCTCTCCTGGGGGATAACCTTGTCCTTACCCTTCCCTGGTTGCTGATCTTCTTCAACTCTTTTATATTTTTCAATACGGTTTATGAGTTGACGCATGTTAGTAACAGGTTTACCAGACAAGGACGTCCTTAAACTGTGGTCAGTAGGGAGGCCGAGCTTGAACGTGTCGAGGGCCATTGCATCAAAGTTGCCCTCCATATCATTAAACATCTCCCAATACCTATCCAAGTATGCCTTCAGGGTCTCACCCTCCTGCATGCTCAAGGATAGCAGAGAAGACAAGGGCCTGACCACTCTTCGGCATGTGACAAAACGTGAACCAAATGCTTGAGTGAGCTCTTTGTAGGAATTGATGGAATCTATTTTCAGGCTGTCAAACCACCTCATTGCAACCGGTCCAAGATTGGAAGGGAAGACCTTACACATCAGAACTTCATCCTTGGAGTGGACAGCCATCCTTTGATTAAAGTGGCTCACATGCTCCACAGGGTCCGTTTTACCATTATAAATGGTAAAGGTTGGCTTGTTGAAATGCCAAGAAAGTCTCACTCCTTCGATCCTGTGCGTAAAGGGTGACCTAGAGATTTGATTTAAAGCTTTGCTCATAGCATCGTTTCCTACCCTTCAATGTGATGGGCTCTGAGGTTGCCTCTTGCGACGGTGCTCCTCTTCGTATGAAAATGATTCACTGATTGGTGTCCGAGATCTCTGCTCGTAAGTGACATCTTGCTCGTCACCCCAATCCTCATCAAAATGCGAAGAAATACGTTTTCTTTTTGCATGGCGCAACTCCCTCTTTAGTCTCTCAATTTTCAGTTGCATGTTGTTCTTCTCTGTATGAGACATGTGACTTCCTCCATGCAGTTGACTTCGCTCAAGGTGCGTAGTATGCATGCTACCTTCACGATCTTGTCTCTGCTCCAAATTGAGAAAAGGGTCTATGTGTTGGGACGCCCCAGATTCTGCTGGTTGTTGCCCTGGTTTAGCCATTATCAACTGTTGCTTCCATTTCTACTCAAGCGTTTCCCACAGATGGCACCAATTGTAGGATTAAGATTTGTGGCCTAAGCCCAAAATAATAAATTTGTAGAGTGTGGATGATATAGCTAGGTTGACCGTGGAGCTCACAATGGTTGATCACAACGTCCAAGTATAAACCAGCATAAAAATACATATAAAGATCAAATAAGCTGAAGTCTGAAGAGACTTATGATAGATTAAATACTGGTTACAATTCTTAGGGCTACAATAAAACCTTTCTTTTTTCTTTTCTCCTCTCTTTTTCTCCCCCCTACCCCCTCGTCTCCATCAGAAGCCCTTCTTCTTTATATAGTATCCTTCCCCCTCATCCCTATCGTCTACTTGTTCTTCATCTAGGTACCTACTTGAATGTATGTCATGTCATGTATCTTCTTTAGCTTTTTGTGAGTGGTGATAGCTGAAATTATACTGTTCAGGGGTTTTCTCCACATAAATGCGGCCAGAAAAGTTGCTGCAGTGTATTTAATACGGTGGTAGTAGCTTTTTCTTTAGATATTTCTTCGTTCTTATCGTCTCCAGATATACTCAAAGCTTATCTTGATCATTGGGGTTGCTAGGAAGACCATTCGGACCTTCCACATGTTTGATTAATCAATACTATTCGTATCCGAGGAGTAGGACCTCTTCGGACCACTGGTGACCTCTTCGGATTGTACTCCTCCTTCGTTTCCAAGTACCGTTCTTCCAGATGGACTTTATCTCAATCGGTTCCTTCTCTTCGGACACACAATAATCCTCAAATAGGGCCCTAGGCCCACTACGTTAGATTGGGCTTTTCCCCCCACATTACTAAAAAAAAAAAAAAGTGTTGAAAGTGGTAAAAGCTAAAAGTTAATTAAAATGAATTGTCTATATTTTTTTTTTTTTTGGTAAAGACTCTAGCAAAAAAAAGTTAGGTGAGACTTGCAAATAGTTCCAAAACAAGTTGGAAAATAAGCTACCAAAGCCAAAGCAAAAATATAATAATAATAATAATAATAACAATAAAAGCTCCTTTATAATAGGATTCACAAACCATATAAAAAGGAAAATGCTAGAGATAAAAAAAATTTTATAAAAAAATGTTACAAACTGCTAATATATTGAGTAGTTATTAGTAAATAAAAAAATGATGTTAGTGGTGGGCTCAATTGAGAATCAATAAAAAGTTGGCCACAACAATAATTTGTAAAAATGTTATAAAATAATTTGTATATGTAGCATTACTAGTATATAAAAAAAAAAAAAGCAAAAATATTATTTATAATTTAAAGTTTTGGTTAATAATTCATTTTAAGAAAGTTTTAATATCACTTTTATGGGAAATATTAAAAAAAAAAACTGTTGAAAATTAATTACTTTTTTTCCCATAAAAACCTATCTAAAATGATTCAATAACAAATGTCCTTTTGATATTCGTTAACTTTTCCCATAAGAATTTTCCATATATATACTAGTAGAATTATACTCTTTCAATATGATTCATATGATATTATAAAAAGTGAACTAATTTAGGAAGCTAATTAAGTAATTTAATATAGTTAGTATTTTTGTTTCCAATTTTTGACAATATTTTCAATCAAAATAAAAATATATATTTTAATTGTGATAATTCTATTATCATATATACTAAAATAACTTGGACAACAAACAATCAATTTAATGCATATTCACATTAGTCTCACCAATTTAATATTTCATCAAAAATTTATTTAAACTCAACCGAAATAAGCGTGCATCAGCCTTACTAAATTAACTTAAGTTTTTAAAGAGGCTAGTCTCATCACTACATATAGCGAGCCTCTATCCTCGCTACATTAAATTTCAATGTTGATAAAGTATTGAGGCTGATGTATGTGTATGAAAATAATAGATAGTCAAACTAACAATAGTAGAGTTTTTTTTTTTGAATTAGTTTAGCTAAATATTTGAGAATACTAATGTGAATGCTCTAAGAGTATTAAATTATGGTCCAATTAGAAAAAATTTAACTATAAAAAGAATATGTATGTTGTATGCATCTAATAAAAAAATTATATTTTTTGTGTGTGGTAAACAGTAAGTTTAAAAAATGTTAACTTGCATATTTAGTTCTCAACCTTTAATAGTTTTCTTTTTCTGTTATTCTTCTTTGGATTTATGGTAAGATATGGCTGTCTGCCAGAAACTCACCATGAAATACTGTAACTTTGATACCATTTTTCCTGAAAACGATCATTTTGGAGTAGAGGACCTTGAAGACCAGGGTTATAGTGATGTACATGCTTTTCTTTTGGGGGGTTTAAAATGTTAGTGCAATTTTCATAATTAGCTTAAATGAGTGGGATTTCCTTCTTTGTGCCCAAAATTTGAAATTAGTAATATCAAGATTTTCAACCATGAGGTAATTGTAAATCACTTCATTTTAGATTTTTCATGCATATATAAATTATCTTATCCAAATTCAACTTATTAATTCTGGCAAATTTGTTTTTGCTACACATGAATTCAACTTTGAAATTATTGATGTCAAAAAATGTAACAACATTTTATTTTCCCTTAATATATGAAAAAATAATAATTCGCACATAATCAATCTAATTTATGAAATAGGAGAATGTCTGACTTACACCACAAATGGAAATTTTCTTCTCACACATGTTATTCTTGTAAAATTCTCTAATATAAAATCTAGGTCACTTCTTAATTTCTTATTAAAGACATAAATTTTTTATTTAAAATTCTATACATAATATACCAAGAACTATTTATTTAATTTTTAAAATATACTAGTTTGTAACTTCATGCATGTATATATGTATCTTTTAAGAATAATTACAATTAGATTCATATGTCAATCTAAGATTGATTCTATAAAGTGGGTTCCAATTAGCTCAATTGGTAAAATCTCTGATAGTTGTATAAGAGATTTGGGATTCAATCCCCGCCTACATCAAAAACTGATTGGTGTCTTGGTCTGATGATAAAGAGCTATCATCAGGAGCGGACATCATAGGTTGAAACTCTCTCAGGAAAAAAAAAAAAAGAAAAAAAAAAGAAAAAAGAAAAAAAAAAGATGGATTCTATAAATATTTGTTTTTGACTTTTTCTCAACCCTTGAAAATCTTATAAGAATATCATTTGATAGAGAATACAAATTATTCATTCTTGATTGTTATTATTATTTTTTAGAAGGCTCATTATTTTGTTAATGGCCAATTTATATACTTCATCTTTAATTTTTGACGTAATTAATTTTTTTATGCAATATTTTTTTTTTGGGGTAATATTAAAGCCTACTTTATAATTTTAAATACCTCAAACATCATTCTAGACTAAAATTTCTTAGGAACCAAAGGGTTTTGAGTTGAATAATGTTAATTAGCTTTCAAATTGGCCATCTCAGCGATCTCACCTCCATTAAAAGATATTTATCATTTATCTTTTTGGGTTTTCTTCTTTTAGACAAGGAAAAAAAATACATATGGACAGATTTAACTAATTTGTTGAGAATTCATAACCAATCTCAAAATTGTTGTTGTTGTTATTTTAGATATAAGACCATGTTTCGTATAATTATGTAATGAATCTTGTAATAAAATAATTAACATGTTTGTATTAACTATTCAATTATTTGATTACATTTTTACTAGAATGAATAGTTATTCTTTATTAATAAAGGAATAGCTATTCTTTTCTAAAATTACTAGAGTAGCTATTCCTTACTGCAAATCTGCAATAACAACTTTTAAAATTAATACATGTCAAAAAATATAAACTTTCCATATATATCATATTTTACAAAAATTTTACATGTAACAAATGAATAAAAATAGTTATTACATTACATCTTTTATACCCTTTTTTTCAAAAGAAAAAAAAAATCTTTTATTCTGAGAATAAAAATAATTATTATTCTTAACTTAATCTCCATTCAGCATATTAAACGTGTTTGACCTATCTCATTGGAAAGACAAACTCCTACCTACCATTTTTTTTTGCCAATTCTACAAGAGAGTTTGAACTTTCCTTTTTATTAAGGAAATTATAGACCCTAGGATCCAAATGATCAGTCATGTATATATCTCATGAACATGCATTTTCACCACCAGTTGATTACTGCAAGAAGACGATATCTTAATTGTCAACCAACATGAGTTTGTCATTATTTTATTTTATTTTTTTGAAAATGAGTTTGTCATTATTATCATCAAGTGAAGACTAATCATTATTGCTAGCTAGAAACAAAGTATTGGTTGCCTATCAACATTGCTAATGGGAATGCTAATACTCTGTTATCAACCTTAAGACTGATCCAATAAATGACAAATTTGTGACCAGATAACTTACTATCTGGCCCCTATGAAAAGAAAAACTTAGTGTATATATATATGGTCCACATTATTTAGGTCACCATTTGATAGACAATACAATATTTCAAAAAATATCTTAGACAGTTCAAAGAATGAAAGAAGTAAGTAATTTTAGGATAATAAATTCGATTAAATGTGTAGCCTGGAGCACTGTTGTCACATTTATTTAAAATTATTTTTATACTTGTATACTGAAAGTTGCATTAAGTTTTGATCTAAAGGCTTGAGTAAATTTTTTTTTTTTTTTTGAAATGGTCTGACTCAGTGTTCATGATAATTTTGAAAATGTTGATTTCTGAACTTGAACTCTAAATTAGAGTCCTATTAAAATCATTAAAAAGCTTGAAATATTTAACTTGCAAACATTTAGAAATTTGATATTTTTGTGATGATTTGTGTCGAAACAAACACAAACACCAGTCGCTTATACATTTATGGCACAGTATTCGGGCATTCAAAAAACATTAATAACGTACTCGTGCTAATTTCTTCGCTTGTTTTTCTATAATATTTTTAATTCTGCTTGTCAGTGATTTTAAAGGTAGACAAGGAATCAGTAAAAGACAATACCTGGGTTGATAAACTTTTGTAGTGACCTCATATCATTTAATAGAATAATAGTGAAATAAAGATTAAATTATATATTTGATCCTTCAACTTTTAACTGTTGTTTCAATATCCTTATTTTCTTTTAGTATTTCATTTTAGTCTTTATACTTTTAAAAATATTTGAAAAATGTTCAGTACAAGGCCCTTAGCACATGTCAAGAAATTTAAATTAAGGGGTAATTATTTTATATGTCTTATTGTTACATATGTGAGTGAAAGTCCCACATAGAAGAAAAAAAAAAAAAAAGAGTTGGAAACTTAATATAACAAAACTAGGACTAAACTCATAAGCTTAAATTTTTTGGTTAAGTAGTATTTCTATATGTTATATTAAAACCTTAATTGTCTTCCCAAGTGTTCTCTCCCCAAAAAATATTATTGGACTCATGCTCTTGGGCTGCAAGGACAAGGAGGCAATGGTAAATGAGCTTGTAAGGATGGAATGTGGTAACATAACTAGACCCAATCTGATATGAGGTCAGGCCATATTGTCAAGCTTGTAATCTTACAATAATGAAAGTTATAGCTTGGGTTCAAACTAGCTGAAGTTGAATTGCAAAACGNTGATTTCAAGGATGAATCCAGAACTTTAAGTCAGGAAGGTGGTTATATTTGGTTTGTTTGCAACGGTTTCAATCTCTGATTCTTCTACTATTTAGTTGTTGAGGTTTTTTGTGTAAAAACAAATTAATTTTTGTTAAGAATTTTTTAATGGTGATGTTTATTGGATAAAAATTTGTTGATTGGGCTTAATTTTTTTTAGTTTTACTATTGATAATTTTTTGTGTTAAAATTCTTTTTTTTTTTTTTTTTTTTGTTGTATATTTGTTTTAAGATTTTAGACCCATAAATTTTTATGATCATGAAATGAGAAAAAAGCTAGATTACAAACTTTTTTATAATTGTTGATGTGATAAGTGGTTATTGGTAAGTAAAAAATTAATATAATTGGTGGGCCCATATGCGAACCAATAAGAATTTGTTACCAAAATAATTTGTAAAATTGTTGTAAAAAATTTTGTTAGTAATAACATTACTCTTAAAAGAATCAATAATATTATTTAAGGGGTGAAAATGTAATTTTTTAGGGGGGTCATTGCTCCCTATTTAATAGTAGCTCCGTCCTTGTGTATCCATCACCACATATGGGAACTCATCCAACAATGTCTTGAATCAATGTTGAGCTCCCATTCCATATCCTCCGCCCACACCTCTAGGTTTTGGATTGTCTTACTCTTTGGATTTTGGATTGTCTCACATGGACCCATCATTTTTATTGTGTAGCAATCAAAACTAATCACATAAGTAGTTGTAAAAAAAATTATGAAAAATTTGTGTCACTAAATATATTAAAAATTAAATATATCTTATACTTGATTTTTTTAAAAAAAAATTATAGAATATCTTACACTTGAATAGATAATATTTTTTATCAATGACATTTATCATCTATATTATAATTGTAAAATGAAGTATGTCTTATACTTGAGTTTTGGTTTTTGTATAAAAACCCCAATTTCATTAGCCAATAAGAAGAGGAACATCTTTCCTCAATTGCTCAGAAACAGCAAGATGCAGAGGGATTTTTTTTTTTTTTTTTAAATCAGATCCAAAAAAACTTATGAAAAGCAATAAGTTTAGCGAAGGCATGTGCTTAGAGGAAAAAAGTATATCTTCCATCTAACGAGAGAGAGAGAGAGAAGAGAGAGAGAGAGAGAGAGAGAGAGAGAAAGAGAGAGAGAGAGAGAGAGAGAGAGAGAGAGAGAGAGGAGAGAGAGAGAGAGAGAGAGAGAGAGAGAGAGAGTTCAATTAGATTCTACAATTTATGTCCAATTTTGCACCATGTGTCCTAAATTATTTATTTTTAAAAAGAGTTTTATTTCTTAATTTTAGAGTCAAATGTGGGCCATATCATAAATATCCATCTAAGTGAGTTATTGCATACAAAAACCAAAGAGTCTAAAATTAATGAACATTAATATATATATATATATAAAAGGACAATTTACATTTTTTACCTAATAATCTTCTTACAAGACCTTTTAAAGAGTTAAAAAAAATATATATATATATATATATAAGAATAACTAACAATAATATCCATCTAATAATATTTAAAATATATATGTAAAAATTATACTATGCACCTTAATGTATATATTTTAAGTATATCTATACATATGCATGACCTGAGTTACAAACTAATATCTTACTAACGTGTGAATCACGACCCATATTTCAATGGTACGTTGGTCTCATACGTCTAACGCGGAAAAAAGATTTTTCCGTGCTTCGGAGATGTGACGTTCAATGTATATCAAAATATTAATCTAGAAGACGAAATTTTGTGGTGAGTACACTTACATGTAAGCTTCAAATTTAGATGTGACCCACCTGCACGTAGTGATATGTAGCTGAAGGCGAACGTATGCACTTATGCAAGCATATATTTCATAATTGTTTGCCACATCCAAGAGGCAACACTAATTAAGGGCAGGTGTGAAGCGTGGGAACTTGGTGCCCGCTCCGTTGCTTGGACGTGTTGTACGTACGTTCACTATCCATAACTTGACTTGCTTTGCCGTTTTCTTTGGGTTTCGGTCAAAACTCAAAAAAGATATATATATCACTGCCAAGTTCTCGGTTTCCTTTTTTTCTTGCCAAGTGCCAACATTTCCGGCTGAAGAAAAGTATCATCTACTTTGAATATAGTCAAAGAGAATCAAATTAATATATTTTGACATTTGAAATCCTCACTTATACAACTAACTTTATCCATATGTTCAGATATTTCTATTCATACAATATGATTTCAATTTATAACGTTTTTTTATGGTGATTGTTCTTGTTATCATGTTAAAATACAGGCAAAAATACACTATTAGTCCCTGAAATTTACCTGCTGAGCACATTTAGTCCCTAAAGTTTCAACTGAGCGCTATTAGTTTCTAAAGTTTCAAAACTAAACACAATTGGTCTCTCCATTAACTACTATTAGTTTTGTGCTTATATGTCTAATGGAAAAATGAGTAGGCATACTTTTAATGACATGGCAACATTTTTTATTTTAAAAAAATCCCAAAAATCTCTCTTCTCCATTTACCCCTCTCTCTCTCCGTTACCTCTCATCCTCTCTCTGTGTAACTTCGATGAAATCCATGTCATAAATCTCCAGAGACAACAAGACAAGGAGATATGCAAGCGAGAGTTCCATACATCAATGCACAACCTACATAGTCCTACATATATGCAATACTTGGAGCAGATCTCTTGCTGTGAACATTTAAAATTAAATTTCTCAGTAACCCAATAGAACCCTTTCATTTTCTCCATCTATTTCTCTCTCTCTCTTTTTTTTTTTTTTAATATTATATAATTTGTCTTGGTATTTGACTTGATAATTGGCCTAATCTCTGCGCAAAAATTCAGCTTGAGTTGAACAAGAAAACTATGACAATCTAGGTAAATTCTTTGAGCGTTGCTTTCCTGAGATTTAGATGCTAAAAATTGGGCTTCGTGAATTTTTTAGTTTAGGATCTTATAAGGCTTCAGGTGTGCTGCCTCTCTTTGAAGATCTGAAGGTCTTTGGAGACTTTGATCCAAATCAAGTGGCTGCTGTCTTGAGTCCTCCTTGTCTCGCCGTATTTATCTGATGTTTCATGTTTGGCTAAAATTTACCAAGAGAGAAAGGAGTACCATAGAGGAAAAGAGATTTTAAGGTTCCGTTAGAATTTTGGTGACTTGGTTCTGGATTGTATTTTTAAATGAAGTGTCAAATTTTGATTCGGCCACTTAAGTTACATTGCAATGATTTTACTTTTAGACATTGCAACTGATATGACAAGGTTGCCATATCATTAAAAATATGCCTACTCTTTCTTCCGTTAGACAAGTAAGCAAAGAAACTAATGGAAGTTAGTGAAGTGAGCAATTGTGTTTAATTTTAAAACTTTAGGGACTAAAAGCGCTCTATTAAAACTTCAGGGACTAAAAGCACTCAACATGCAAACTTTAGGGACTAATAGTATAGTTTCACCTAAAATACAACTAATTTTTTGTTTGAGTAGAGAGACTTTTTTTTTTTTTTTTTTTTTTTAAAACAGCGCCTACAATCTATGGTTTGTGTATCCCCATTTATTTGGGGTTTATTTTCCCATATGTGGACCACAAAATGAGAAACAATGCACTATATTGGAAATAGAAGACTCGCTTTTCAGAAAATCATACAGCCAAGTTTAACCATATATCAGACGCTTCCTATTCATACGATATAATTTTAACTTATAATATTTATTGCATGATAATTGTTTTTATTATTAGTTAAGACAATTAATTTTTTGTTCGAGTAATAGACTTTATTAATTAATATGTCCTATTTATTCTTTCCAAACTTTTTTTATTTTACACACGCCTATAGTCTATGGTTTGTGTATCCCCAAATATCTGCGGTTTTTATTTCCCCCTATTTTGTGAACCACAAAATGAGAAACCAACACACGTTGGAAATAGAAGACTCACTTTAAGGAAAATCAGGAAGTCAAGGCCATTCCATTCTAAAGATTCATGTGCTGATCGTTTTCTTAAATTTAGTGTGAGTTGTACCAATTAATACCCACATGTTTTTATGGTCTACGTGTCTGGGACCAGTTTAGCCCAAGCCACGACAAAGTGACCTATATTAGGTAGGGTCTAGGGCACAATAATAAGCTACATGTAATTGAGAATTTCAGAATGGAATGGTTTGGACAAATTGTGAATGGAGTGGCACTTCAAAACATTTAGGGTTTTCTTTTTTCTTTTTTTCTTTTTTTAATGTTCGGAAGAACTAATATTAAGTTTCAATATATTAACTAGCACTATGGTCTATTTGAATACAGCTAAAAATTGCAAATTGAAAATACTATAGCAAAATAATTTTTAAATATGTGAATAATGCCGTGAGACTCATTTTTAATAAAAAAGTTGCTAAAAATTAAAGTTTGTGAGTCCCGTGAACAATAAACGAGACCCACTGATATACTGAATAAGGGCTAAAAAGTCAAAATTTTCGGCATGAACAATAGCCTTTGTCTCCGAAAATGAGTGCAAAAGTCACCAAAAAAAAAAAAATTTCACTATCATTTTTTTTTATATAGAAAAAATTAGTTACAGGGACAACTAACTTGATTTTTCTACTTAGACGAAATCATAGTACCCTTTTCTAAGCTAAAACCTCACTTTAATGAAGTATAAAAAGTATTAACATGACCCAAGATTTTCTGCATCATTTTGACTTAGGGCCGTGGGCCTCAGATACTACTAGTAGGAATCCAAATCTTCTGTCCCACTTTTCCTGCTCCACTCTATACTCCACCAATAAATACTTGTCACGTGATACTATTAATTAATAACTGTAAGATTAATAAGTCAATAATGATAATATTTAATTAATTAGGTGAACATATAGTAAGTATTTATTAATAGAATATAGAGTGGAGTAGGAAAAGTGAGATAGAATATTTGAACTAGGGCCGCCAATTATGTCGGTGATATGGTTGATTGTTGGTGCCATTCGGAGAGTCACATGAAAAAGTGCACTTTGGTAAAATAAATATTTTCTTACTGAGTTGGAGGTTTGTTATGTATCAAGTCATCGGTCAGAGTCACAAACAATTCCATTGCATTTATCACGGGGAAGTACGTGGCTTTGTTATGTATCAAGTCATCGGTCAGAGTCACAAACAATTCCATTGCATTTATCACGGGGAAGTACGTGGCTATAAATTATATATATACGCGGCTATATATAAACACCGGTAAGAGCAGTACGTGCATTGCACGTGCTAGTCATAAAAAAAAAAAGGGTAATAATTATAATTAATTCTAAATTTTATTTTTATCACAAAATAAAGATATAAATTATTTTATTTTTAAAATATATACAGATTTACATTAATCAAAAGAGACAATAATATTAAGAATTTTGATAATTATGTCATAAAAAGTTAATCTCATTTGTATAAGACTGTGATAGATTCCAGTCTAATATTTTATTATTTTATTTTGACTTATAACTTACACCTCAATAATTGTAAATATATTGCAATAACAACAATATGTCACGACATTTTTAGTTGTGCTAGATCTCGGTATGATATTTTATTATTTTATTTTATTATATTTTGACCCATAAGGAATTAACACATGTGTTACAACATTTTCACAATATCTCTATGTATACATTGTACTTAATTACAATGCAAATTTATATTGTAGACACAAAAAAAATTGACAAATTTTGTACACATTTACAAAATTATATAGTTAATAGAAATAGATATGCCAGCTTAGATAAATATTTAAAAGGGAAAAAAAAACACAAATCGATAATTGAAAAAAAAAAAAAAAAACTTTAGGCACGGTATAAATTAATGTTAAAATGTTGTAGACTTATCATTTTTTTTATTTGATCTATAAAAAACTGAGATCTCAACAATTGTAAAAATATTGTGATAACAATAAGTGTTGTAACATTTTCTCAAAACATTTATTTTTAGTTGTGGTTGGTCACAGTCTCATATTTTATTATTTTATTTCGACTTGTAAGAAATTGACACATCAATAATTGTGAAAATATTGTAAAATTTATTGTGTTAGTATAAAAATATATATACCAGCTTACATAAATATTTAAAAGAAAAAAAAAAACACAAACTGATTACTGAAAAAAAAAAACACAAAAAAAAAAATAGGCACTGTATCTACTGTGCCAGTTGAAGAAACCAAAAGCACAGCACAATAAGTGTTGTAACATTTTCTCAAAATATTTATTTTTAGTTATGGTTGGTCACAGTCTCATATTTTATTATTTTATTTCGTCTTATAAGAAATTGGCACGACAATAATTGTGAAAATATTGTGAAATTTGTTGTGTTGGTATAACAATATATATACTAGCTTACATAAATATCTAAAAGAAAAGAAAAAAAAAACATAAACCAATTACTGGAAAGAAAAAAAAAAAAAAAAAAAACCCCCTTAGCTACCGTGCCAATTGAATAAAGCTAAAGCATTGCACAATAAGTATTATAACACTTTTTCAAAACATTTATTTTTAGTTGTGGTTGGTTACAGTCTCATATTTTATTATTTTATTTTTAGTTGTAAAAAATTGACACGTCAATAATTGTAAAAATATTGTGAAATTTTTTGTGTCAGTATAACAATATATACACCAGCTTATATAAATATTTAAAAGAAAAAAAAAACACAAACCGATTATTGGAAAAAAAAAAAAAAAACAAACAAACAAACAAACTTTAGGCATTGTAGCTATAGTGCATACACGCATTGGAGATAAAACAAAAGCACTGTACAATAAGTGTTGTATTATTTTCTCAAAACATTTATTTTTAGTTGTGGTTAATCATAGTCTCATATTTTATTAATTTATTTCAACTTGTAAAAAATTGACATGTCAATAATTGTGAAAATACTATGAAATTTATTGTGTCAGTATAACAATATATATACCAGCTTACATAAATATTTTAAAAAAAAAAAAAAACACAAACCAATTACTGAAAAACAAAAAACAAAAAACAAAACAAAACTTTAGGCACTGTAACTACAATGCCACTTGGTACTAGCTACTGTAACTACAGTGCCGCTTGGTACTTTAGTTACTGTTCAAAACATGGGAAAAAAAGGCAGTGGCTCACAAAACCAAATGTACAGTGGCACTGTACGCGCATTTGCGCTTTCATACGTAAGACAAGTGTTACAACATTTTCACAAAATATTTATTTTCAGTTATAGTTGGTCACAATTTCATATTGTATTATTTTATTTTAACTTATAAGAATTTGCCACCTCAATAATTATGAAAATATTGTGAAATTTATTGTGTTAGTATAACAATATATATGCGGGTTCTTATAAATATTTAAAAGAAAAAAAAAAGTACAAACGGAAGACAGAAAAAAAAAAAATTGTAGCTACTGTAGCTACAGTGCCACTTTGCCACTTGAACAAACCAAAGTGTAGCAACTATTCAAAACTTGGGAAAAAAAATGGCTCACTACACCAAAAGGGGTACTGTAAAGGCATTGCCTCTTCTTATATAGTTAGTAGAAAATAGAGCACAAATCGATGATTGAAAAAAAAAAAATACATATTAAACAAACCAAAAGTCCTATAGCTTTTACACATTCGCCTAACAAGTGTCACAACATTTTCACAAAACATTTATTTTCAGTTGTGGTTAGTCACAGTTTCATATTTTATTATTTTATTTTGACTTAAAAGAAATTGACACCTCAATAATTGTGAAAATATTATAAAATTTGTTATGTCAGAAAACAATATATATAAAAAGAAAAAAAAATGGAAGACCGAAGAAAAAAAAACTGTAACTGTTCAAAACTTAAAAAAAAAAAAAAAAAGTGGCTCACCAAAATTGCACTGTGGATGAACAGTGCAATACATTATGTGAACAGTGGCAAATCACTGTAGCGGCCTAGCCGTTTTTTAGAAAATAGAGCACAAATTGATGAGTGAAAAAAAAAAGTACATATTGAACAAACCAAAAGTCCTGTAACTTTTACACATTCACCTAACAAGTGTCACAACATTTTCACAAAATATTTATTTTCAGTTGTGGTTAATAACAATTTTATATTTTATTATTTTATTTTGACTTATAAGAAATTGACACATCAATAATTGTAAAAATATTGTAAAAATTGTTATGTCAGAAAACAATATATATAAAAGGAAAAAAAAAAAAAAAAGCAAACAAACAAACAAACAAACGAAAAACTGAAAAAAAAAAGAAAAAAAAAAATAAGTAACTGTTCAAAACTAAAAAGAAAAAAAAAAATGTGGCTCACCAAAACTGCACTGTAGATGAACAGTGCAATACGTTATGTGAACAGTGGCAAACACTGTAGTAGCATAGCCGCTTTTTATATAGTTAATAGAAATCAATAGTCAAAATTAATTTGTTACAATTAATTTGTTCTATGTTATTTTATTTTTTTAGTCAATTTAGTTAATATTATTTTCATTTTACAGTTAATTTAGACTCTACAGTTAATTTATAAACAAAAATGCCTATGTAACTAATTATGTGCAAAGTTGACATACTTGAAGCCTAGGTGGCTTATAAAAATAATGTTAAATAGTTTAATTAACATAAAAAAAAAAATGCCACCTCAGTATTTAGTAAATAGAAAAAACCACATCAGAAAAAAAAAAAAAAATTTGAATCGATGATTTTTAAGTCAAAAGAAATGAATTTTTTTTTTTTTTTTTTTATAAATAAAACCTCAAAAGTCTCTATTATTTTTCTTTATTTCTCTCTATCCAAACACACGCAACAAAGAGTGGCTGGAAAATAAACCAAACCCACCATTAATAAAACTCAAATACTACACACAAAATGAAACAGAGCATTTATGTATCAAATCAGATTGCAACAAAGACCAAAAGATAAACTAGATTTAGAACAAAATGAGATCCAAAGCAAAGCAATCACAGGTGACAAAACAAACAAAATGAAAAAGTTCACCTGTGTCCCTGGCCACCTTTGTTTAAAATTTTCATACAGGATAGATTTTTAGTTCCAACCTTGAAATGATAGCATAGCATGAGGTTGGTTCAATTCAAGTAATAATGTTTTCCACTATCTAAAACCATAATTAAGTCCTTGTAGACTGTTTTTCNTTTTTGGAACCGGATTATAGTATCAACACGTACATAACTACATACATATTTAGTTATTTACACTCTTTTTTTTTTCTTTTTTTTTCGTATACATGTTTACTTTGATTCTCAATATATGTACATATATTTGAGAATATCTTTCAGTTAAAAAAGTGGGAAAAAAAAAAAAAAAAACAAAACAAAAAACACCCCTATATACTTTGATTGTTGCCTACAAAACGTACAGGCAACTGAGGACAAGATTGACTCTAATAATGTGCTAGTGACTAGAGTGTTCCGCAAATTCAAACAAGTACTACTACTAAAAAATCATCATTTACAGGATTAAAAGTAGAATTAATCATACAACTCAAAAAGTATGTGGAGACAAATGGACTCCGATATGCTAATTTTTCACTTATTCAAATGAAAACTAGAAGTGTCATATACTACATCATCATCAACATCATATGTGGTTGGAGTTAGGACACCAACTAAGGCACTATTTGCCAATAATACCATACTTATCTGTTTTATATTATTAGAATAGAACAATGGTTCTATCAAATCACAATATAGATTACAAGAGACTAGTTTTTTTTTTTTTTTTTTGGTTTTAATTTATGAATGAGGATAATTATATAGACAGAGAATAAAGAAAGTGAAGAAAGAAACCTCAGAAAAAAGAGAAGAAATAGAAATAGGTCCTTCCCAATTACCAGAAAATAATAAAGAGAATCCTAGCAGATGAGAGAACTTAATACAACTTTAACGCCTAAGAGATAAGAAACAATGAACCATGGAGGAGATGAGTAAATATTCTGCAAAGTATCGATAACTCCTTTGGAATCTCCTTCAAAAAGAACATAAAAATACTTGTGGAAGACAGCTAGTTTGATGGCTTGAAGTGCAGCTTGCATTTCTTCAAGAGTTGGATGAGAGGGAGGGAACAGATTTGAGTAAGCAATTTCATTTCTCCCATCAACAGCAATAATGGTGGCATAGGCCTAATTGTCACATCAAAATTTATTTTAATCCAACTGAATTGGAGAGGAAACTATTTCAATGTCACGCACTAGGTGAGATGTCCAAAGTCTTCAAGCCATTATATGTTCTAAATAAGCCCTGTAATTTGCAAATATTGTTTTTGATCTACTAATGAGAGAAGCCCTCACTTGTTAATTGTTATAAAAATTAAGTTATCAAAAACAATCACCATATAATTATTTCTAAACAAAACTTGTATTCTTCTAAATATCCTAGAAAATATAACCCTTGCTTAAAATATAGAGTTCATAATTTTCTTTGAGAATATTTTAAACTATTCTCTCCACATTTCAAAACAAAATACATAAAAACCTTAACAAGAAGAAACACTGCAACATTTAAACCTAAAAATTTAGAATTGACTATAAATTCTCACCTAATTAATTACAAACAAACCTCAAAATTTTTTTAGAATTTAATTACTATAGATTCTCACCAAATTAATTACAGTCAATCACATGTATTCCTATATCATTCTATAATATCCAAAACCATACTTTAAATTCTTACTCCTTTTCTTCTTTTTTTTCCTTTTTTTTTTTTTGGTGGTTAACATGCACTTTTAATGCTTCTACCAATATTATTGTAGGTCTTACTTCCTCTTTTCCTTTCCTTGACTTCTAATCAAATCATTTAAAACCCTTTAAATAAAGATAGGATCGTGTCCACAACACTAAACTCCCATTTTATGGGATTCAAAAGAGGTTAGTGAGCAATCCTTTAATAAAATTAAAATATCTTATGGTTTAATACTTTATTCCCTTTTTTCAAATCCCATTTTTCTTTCATAACAAACCATCAATATCTGCAAATCCTATACTATCAGATCATACCTAACCAATATTACACATGATTCAACAAGTCACGGTTCAACCTTACACATGGTGGTGAATTCTTTTTCAACCACAAATGGACAAGCAGATTAAGAGAAATTGGATACTTCCGGTCTCCAACAACTAAGTTAAATATTGAATGTATCTAGCTGCAGTCAGGATGTTGATGTTGATGTTGATGTTGTTGCTGTTGCTGTTGCTGCTCCAGTAAGTAAAATCCTTAGAGACTTCCTCAGCCGGGAAATACATTTTCGATGCCCACGGCCTTGTTTGTGTTGTTCCCACTCATGTACCCAAGTACCCTATCCCCACAAGCCTGCATATGGAAAATTCATTAGCATACTAAAGCCACAAGAAACACAGTATATAAAATAAAAAGGCTAAAGAAGAGGAAACGGGAACAATATCCTAGACACAGTCTCACATAATGCTGCCAATACCAACACCACCAAAGCCTGTCCCAAAACTTTTGGAGTCGGCTTAGCTATGGATCTTTAACAGACTAATTGGTATCGACCACAAGTATTCTTCACCATTCTATTCCATCTAAAATCATAATCTTTGTCTCACAAAATGCTGACCTGACATATATATTGAGTCCATAAGTCCCTCTGGGTTAATTTCGGTCCCATGTTATTTGGAGCCTCCAAATCAGGCATTGAGCTGGCATTCTCATTAAGGAAAGATCTAATAATTTTTTCAGCAGGTTTGGCTACTTGCAAAGCCCATGAGTCATCTGATTTGCCTAGAATATGAGAAGTTGAGCACATTAAGCTTGATACAGTATTTTATTTATTTATTTATTTTATAACTATTAAAATTGATTCAGTAAATGGGGCAGAATAAACCAAAAAGGAGAATAAAAGACATACATGATATGGATTCTGTTGCATCAACATAATGTATGTTCCACCCAAACAATGTTTGCAGCCGATTTATCCTCCTTTTCTGAACAAAAACAAATTGTATTACAAAAGGCTTCACCATCGTATAACTGATATTAATTACATGCAAATAAATTCAGGACAGGCACTTATGCAGCCCATCAGTTCTTCTTCTTCTTCTTCTTCTTTTCTTTGGTAACTACTAATAAATAAATAAATGGTCTTAACAAAGTTTCCACAGGGATCTACAGTTATAGATTTGATGAGTAGTTTTGGGGAAAAAAAAACTTGAAACTCAAATTTCTAGCTTGTCTAAAACGTGTACTCAAATATTAAGGATGAGAAAGTTAATTTACAACTGCTAAAATTCTAAGAGAGAACTTTAAAAAATCTGAAGAACAATTACAACTGGGCAAAACACCACAATCAACACCTTTAAATAAGAAAGACTGAGTTGATTTAAATTGAAAGAACAAAACAAAATAGGGGAAGACAAAAAATAACATTAATAAAAGTAGCAAAAAATTATATATCAGTTAAGAAAGTAACAGAAAGTAAAACTTTGTTGTTGTTGTAGTATTTACGAACCATCAAAGATTTTAATCAATAATCCAGGACTTGATTGCTATAAATGTCAATACCCCATGATCTATATAATACCAGAATATGTTATGACCAATTTTGGAATGAAAGTGTCACATGTTATAAAACTTAGTAAGTGCAAATCTACTTTTTATTCTCTCTCTTTTTTCTTTTCTTTTTTGGGGGGACGGGTGGTGTGCAAGTCTATGAATCTATGAAACTGTTATAAAATATACTTGACGACGAACAAGTCTTCGGGTGTTCAATTTCATTCTGTCAATGGCTTCTTTTAGCAGAATTTTAGGTTGGTTGTCACCAATGGTATCCAAGATTACCTGAATATTCTCTTTCAACATCTTATTACCCTTGTTTATAGATCTCAGGGACAAAGACCCTTCAGTGGAATCACTTTCTTCATCACATCTGCCTTCTAAAAAACAATCTTTCAGAAAATTTTCAAACTCCCGAGCACCGATGACTTGTCGCAGACCTCTGGTGTAATCTGCATTTGGATTGTAAATGTCAAAGACTTCATTTAGTAATCCAGCTTCTATCATGCAATCAACTCTTTGTTTCACATATTGGTCCAGTACAGGGAGAGAAGCATCCACGCATATAAAACGGCAATTGTATCTAAAATTATTGACTTGACCCCAATTCCGCCCTGCCACATGTAACATTTTAACATAAATTAAACACGTACGTTATATCCATTGCACATCTCCTTATGAGGAAAGTGAAGGGGGGGAGGGGGGAGGGTAGATCCTGATGGCTACTGGAACTAATCAAACTGCAAAATTCGAAAGTAGAATAAACTTTTATAAATCTGGAAACATAAATTCCACAGAAACAATATGTAAAGGATAACTAAAAAGCATATGCATCTTGTTATATATTGCATTTCAACACTCATCGGCATTTTCATACTATCTTATGGCTTGTTTGGAAGTTTAGAGAGGGAGGAGAGTAGAGGGGAGTAGAGGGAAGGGGAGTAGTGGGGAGGAGAGTAGAAGAGAATGATTCACCTCCACCTTATTTGGATGTTTTTAAAATTAGTAAGGGGGAATCCACTAGAAGGTGCTCTATGACATAACTCATGCTATGACCACGAAGTTTTGTAGTGATGTGACCACCACACATCCATCGGGTTGAAACAGTATATTTTGTGTACTTATTTTAAGGAGTGTGCCTCTAATAAGCATGTGATTTATTTGTTTGTGAGAGCCAATCTCCACAAGTTGAGTACATAAAATTGTGATCGACAATATTGCTATTGTTGCTACCATTTTTCAATTTTTTTTTATAAGTACCATTTTCTCAATTGGGTCATGCATTGCAGGGTTTACAAATTACAACAACATGAATCAGTTCTATCAAATTTAGAAGTCTATACATCAAGGGGCCATTTTAGTAACTCATAACAGTTGTGTATGGTAGACATTACTGTAACCACCAAATTGTTTAAACAATGATGTCAGACATTGTTTCTTAGAAATGATACCAACACAATAGATTATACAGAACAATAATGAATTCTACTAATAGACTTGAAAACAGTATGAGGTTATCCGTTTGGGACTAATTTAGCCAGCTTGGGCAAATTAAAATAAAAAATAAAAAAATAAAAACAACTAGATAGCTTGATAGACACATACAACTTAGGTTATGAAAAAAACAACTTGTGTTGAACATATCTTGAATCTAAATATTGTTTATGGTTAAGACCATTTTGTATCTACTTGGACTTCTCCAAGGGACAACTTCCTCCACAATTTTGGGATTTGTTTATCTAAGGTTCTTTGTTAAAATAAGCACATGATGTAGATTAAGGAAATGCCTAACTCTCTTCCTTATAAGACCAAGTCCCACATGCATATAAATACTGTTTCTTTTATTTATATTGCGTATACGTTAGATTCCTTGGTTCACTTTCAATGGCTTTATGTCTACCATGCCACTGTTTCTACATGTGGAAGCTGACTTTGCAGACAGCCCCGTCCCAAGTGGTAGGTTTATTGCCTCGAAATGTAGCAAAAGTGAAGCCCCTTCCGTTTTTGTTTTGTAGTTATTTGTCTTGGAAGTAACAAGGACATACTGTCCTTGCCTCCTTCATGTGAGGCATATTATTAGGAGAAATACAATCTAGAGTAACAGACATCCATGAAAAAGATCAACAAGTTTATGGAAATTCCACATAGAGCTTAATACTATAAAGGCCGGCTTAATTGATTATGTTCCTCTAAATCCAATACCTTTTATTTATTTATTTATTTATGGAATTCGGCATGTTTCATAGTGCATTGAGCATATTAGGGCATATATATATGGTTCAGCTAACTCAGAAATATGTCAAAGACAAAAACAAACAAAGTACGCCAATACCTGAATCTCTGTCCAGGCATTTGCTTTGCACTCAGGAGGGACATGCGCCCAATTCAAAGGCATAAGTGGGCAGTAGACATGGCAGATGCAAAAAGTACCCAACCACCGTACGAATGTCTGTCCGCTCTCCCCAAGCGGTTGGAATGATGCATTTAATGGCAACTGAATTTTTTTATCTGCTGGAAGGGCCCATATTTTTCGCATTAGCGTATTCCCCCGCTTTTTTGTCCCATTACTGGAGCCGGGGGTTGCTTGACCCAAATTTTCTGCCCTCACATTGCTGGTTTCTTGGGTTTGTTGAACCAAACTTTCTGCATATAGTAAACTGGCATTAGGAATGAAATTTCGAAGTTCAAAATTAAACAGAAGTTACTGTATATAGCTCAAGTGCACACTCTTAACATGATAGTGATGTTCATCAATAATGGCATTATTATACTTGCTTTTTAGCTTTACTTTTTTTCCTCATTTGTTTCCTTACTTTAATAATAAGTCGTTCATATTTTCATGAATTTCAAAGAAGCAATGGGCAACCTTGCATTGTTATCTCAAGAACATAATACATTGCATGTTTCCAATCAGCTAAGTATACTAATTTTAAAATCCGGCTAATACGAGACAGGGCGAATAGTAACTTTTTTCTTTGTCCTTTTCTATCTTTTTTTGAAAATGAGGGAGATTATATTCTCTAGTTAGTTAATACTAATTGAAATTACTCATATGAGTCATTCATAGATGCATCTATAAATTATTCAATTACGATAAAGTTTTTGACATAAACGAACAATGGTACTAATTGAGTAAATTTCCTTACTAAAAATTCATAATTTCCGTAGACACATAATTTATTTTAATATGTATTGCTTTTTCATATTATTTCTAATTAGCCTAAGACTTCACACATAGACATCGTTTTCAGTTCTTCTATGGCTACAAGTACTCAAACAATGTTATGAAAATATGGTTCTAAATTTGTCATACCGTACAAATTACATGCATTAGATGCTATCCTTAGCTAGCCCAAATACTACTACACTTCCACCTATGAAACTCTATTAAACTTTCAAGTACCTCACACAAATTAGAATTTAAAGCTTACTTTCATATACATCTCA
>NW_027069530.1:688653-693249 GCF_002906115.3 Quercus suber | reverse complement strand
ACACATCTATAGCATCCCTGCGAGGTAGGACCAGGAGGTAAGTAATGATAGAATCAAAGATGACCGCTTCATGCACAGCCAAGAGGGAGATTGTAGGGGACCAACATGACAGGCCATGTACTGTGACTAGAACTCATAATCCAAAGGGTTAAACCCATCCGCAGCTAATCCAAGTCTGACATTACGGGGTCAGACGAGAACTGTAAATGCTTACTGTCAAACATTTTCCATGCATCTGAGTCAGCAGGATGCCGCATAACCCCATCCTCAGTACGACCATTAACATGCCATTTCATAGAAGCAGCTAGATCAGGTTCAAGAAATATCGCTGCAATCGTGGCTTTAAAGGGAACCACCGTAGGATCTTTGCAGCTTTCTTCTTCCCTTACTGGATGAAGCATTTTTACTAGCAACCGAAACCGGATTTGTTTTCCACCTTGATTCTTTACAACAAGGACACGCGTCAAGGTTAACATTTTCCTTCCAAAACAACATACAATCATTGGGACAAGCATGGATCTTCTCATAACCAAACCCAAATCCGGACTATCTTCTTAGCCTCATAATGGTCCTTTGGCAACTTAGCATCTGAAAGGAGCATATCAATCAGAACTTCAAGCAACATGTAGTATGACTTGTTTGTCCAGTCATTCAAAGTCTTTAATTGGAACAACACGACAATAGCTGAAAAAATGCTAAATTTCGTACAACCTTTGTATAAAGGTTTGTCTACATCATCTAGTAGCTTGTAAAACTTCTTCGCCTCATCATTCGGACCTTCACCCAGATGTTCCGTAGGTGGAGCTTCTTCCATTGGTTCAGGTGGCATTTCATGCGGAGGGCACAAGTCATGCAACATCCCACGAAAATCACCATATACATTGTCAGATTCTTGCACTTGAGAGCTCCCACATTCGGGAGCCGTCGTGGCAACCGCCGATTCCCATGAAATTTCCAAAATTTGTAATTGTTAAGCATCCCTGAAGCCCAACAATGATCACGGACCACATTTACTGGTTGTAAAATCAAATTCACACATTTCACACAAGGACATAACATCTTCCCATTGCGTGCGGATGGGGAGGCAAATGCCACGAATTGGCTTACACCTTCAAAGTATTCCCTTGAACCCCTCTTCTTGTCCATCCAACTTTTATCCATGGCAATATAATATTTACGGAATATGACCTACACCAAGATTTGTTAATACGAAGGTAGGATAATTATTATAATTACATTCATTTGTCATTTGTTAAGAACAAACATACCCAAGTATGGTTAAATTTTCTTTGAACATATAATAGACTAACTCAATGTCATAAGTTGTAAAAGTAGTTAATCATAAGTGTTTTTAAAAATATGAAAACATGAATGCAGTGATCAAGCACAATCTCCAACAAACTTGCATCAAAAGGAATTAAAAATATTATAATAATGACCGATCACGAAGACAATATATTCTCACATGCAAAAAACAGTAAATCCTTAGCAGAACAAACCAAAACAGAGTGAACAAAAAACTTAATAATAAATAGTTCATAATAATAATTTATTGCAATAAATATTTAATTCACTCACTGAATTGTACAGCACAAGGATAAGTAAAGGAAAAAGAGTAGATGAGGAAAGAGGAAAAAACGGAGAATTTAAAATGGACGAAAGTACAAAAGTTGAAAACACAAATTCAAACTATACCTTGTATGCTCGTCTTACTATTTGTTCCCAAACTTGGGTTGCTTCAAAAGGTTCCTTTACACCTACAAACGCACAAAAGAAAAGAAAAAGAAAATGACAACCAAATAATTTATAGAGCTCGAACAGAAAACTAAGAATTTAACTTGAATCTGAGTTTAACTTGAAGTTTAACAAGCATGAAAGATATAGTAAAAAAAAGTAATCTAATTGTGAATTTATCCAAAAAAAAATAAAAAAATAAAAAATTAAGTGGTATAACATTTTTTAACTTGTCGTGAAATATAACTTGAATACGTCGCTATATATGAAATAGAATCAACTCATTCTTAACTATGATTGTTTGTTATTTTGCTTATATGTCAAGTACAAAGAGGCGTGAGGAGATGAACACGTGCCAAACCATGCAACTTACAAAGTCGAACACAAAGTGCTATACACATCTAAGCAACAATTAATGTACATATTTATTTTTGTTCCTTTCTAGGTGCTACCCTCAGCAAAGGTTTGAATAGAGCGTGTGCAACATTATCCGCTAGTGCTCTAGGGTGTTTCCCGGACTATCTTCTTAGCCTCATAATGGTCCTTTGGCAACTTAGCATCTGAAGGAAGCATATCAATCAGAACTTCAAGCAACATAGTAAATGACTTGTTTGTCCAGTCATTCAAAGTCTTTAATTGGAACAACACGACAATAGCTGAAAAAATGCTAAATTTCGTACAACCTTTGTATAAAGGTTTGTCTACATCATCTAGTAGCTTGTAAAACTTCTTCGCCTCATCATTCGGACCTTCACCCAGATGTTCCGTAGGTGGAGCTTCTTCCATTGGTTCAGGTGGCATTTCATGCGGAAGGCACAAGTCATGCAACATCCCATGAAAATCACCATATACATTTTCAGATTCTTGCACTTGAGAGCTCCCACATTCGGGAGCCGTCGTGGCAACCGCCGATTCCCCATGAAATTTCCAAAATTTGTAATTGTTAAGCATCCCTGAAGCCCAACAATGATCACGGACCACATTTACTGGTTGTAAAATCAAATTCACACATTTCACACAAGGACATAACATCTTCCCATTGCGTGCGGATGGGGAGGCAAATGCCACGAATTGGCTTACACCTTCAAAGTATTCCATTGAACCCCTCTTCTTGTCCATCCAACTTTTATCCATGGCGATATAATATTTATGGAATATGACCTACACCAAGATTTGTTAATACGAAGGTAGGATAATTATTATAATTACGATGGCTTAGGAACAAGTTCTATTGAAGAAACGAATGCTCAAGTAAGCTATTTCTCTATATTCTGATTTACCTTTTTCTTTCTTTCTTATAGGGAGAGATTTTTATATATTCATTATAATGAGTTATGACTTATTATTGAGAGTGTTGGAATATCCCAGTGCAAAAACATATAAAATTTGGTTGTTGTATCAATAGAATTGTGTTATGGTTAAGTTTAGGTCTAAAACTGCTCAAGGATGACACAAATTTCCTTTAATAAAAAGTGATGAGTTAATGATCTCTTGCTCATAGTTTTTGTACTATAAATGAATTTCTAAGTGAAGCTTGTTTTTATTGAAAAGTAGACATTTTAGACTTTGATATGGATACAAATTATACCCAATTGGAATTTAGTTTTGAAATGAGTATGATGTGGCCGGTTGAATTTCTAAGTCAAGCAAAATTGTTAGGTTTTGAATTCTGAATTTTAGTAAAAGATAATTCTTGCTCAAATTTAATTATACTATGTGCAACTATATAAACCACCTTATGTGTAATTGTTAAAAGGGAGAAAAGTTGTCATATTAAAGCTAAAAACTTTAAATCTTGAAGCCTTCTTCCTGAGCATAAACAAAGAAAATAGAGATGGGAAAAATTCTCCTCTTGGCCTTACTTTGTCTCATGCGGGTTTTTCTCACCTTGAAGAGGTGATGGGAGGAGCCAAGGAGGCATGTTTTGCTTACCTCTACACACTTTATTATCATCCTAAAATACTACTCCTCCCCTTTCTCATTTATCTTTATTTTATTAATGTCAAAACCATCTCATTAAGGATAGCAAGATGAGTTCAATTGTAATTTTCATAACATAAACACATGTGAAAAGGTTCAAAGATTTCTACTTTCCTAAAATTAGATTCGGTAATGGCGCTAAACTATAAGGTAAATAAACCTTCAATATAAACATATACTTCTAGGCTTCTAGCTGTCATAGCATCTTGATTTTTCAGTCTACAACTATTATGGTGTTATAGACACCCTTCAAACTCTTCATTTCATTACATTTATTTATTTTTGGCTAGCACAGCATAAGGGTTAAATTTTGCACATTTAACTCCAAAAATCACCCACATCGGTAATGTACACATTTACTATTCACGTACAAATTTATTTTTTAATACTTTTTTACTCATATATACAAAGAGAGAGTCATTAAAATTTGATGAAGAATAATATTTTAATGAAATATATTATAAAATAAATAATTTGATGTTGGCATTTTTCAAGAGTAGTTATATAAAATAATAAAATAAAAAAGATTTTATATTAAAATAGACCCAAAAAAATGATATTCTATATAAGAAAATTACAGTACAGCCACCCGGCCATGCGGCCCATTCCTTACGCAGATCACCTGATGATATATCCCCAATAGCCATTAATGGACAAAGCCCAATTACACAATAAGTGGGCTATTTAATGTGACATTTAGGAAGTGTTTGGTACCACAACTTAAATAATAGTTTTTAGTTTTTAAATAATATTACACGTATTGTCACTTACTTTTTCACCCACACGTATTTTAAAAAATACAAACAACTTTACTGGAACAACATTACCAAACAGGCCATTAGAAAAAGTCTTTTCAAATATCGGAGTGTTTTTTTTTTTTTT